>NW_020864359.1:7500-32500 GCF_003713205.1 Coffea eugenioides | reverse complement strand
AGTTCCATATATTTCAACCTATACTGAATTTCATGATAATTCCTCTAAAGATACAGGCTCCGAAGAAAGCAGTCTTTCTACTTCTTCAGATGATGATACAATATCAACAACTGATACTTTAGAATCCTCATCCGACGAAGAAAGTACCCCTCAGATTCATATGGCAGATCCAGAACCAGAAGTGGTTGAACCTGATGACAATGAGGAGGAAGGAGAAACATCATTTGATCGAACCCAGCGAGCTACTTTTCCAAAATCAAAGGGAGTACCTCTGTTTACAATTGATAATATTCCACCTGAAAAGTGGGAAGCAAGGTTCCATGAATTCCATGCTTGGATGCTTGCCCAAAATTTAACAGAAGAATCTCACTTTGAAATTTTATCAATTTTTACAGCTCATCTGGCTGGAATCCTCAAGGATTGGTGGACAACCATTGGAGATGCAGATAAAATGCTCTTTTTAACCAAACAAGATTTCCTGGAAAATATTCATATTCTCCATCTCACATTTCTTGGAAATGTCCGAGAATTCCAGGAAGCAAAAAGAAAAGAATTCTTTCAAATAAAATGTTTATCTTATGATCGACGAGATCTAAATAAACATTTTAAAAAAAATGATTAAGTTATTTTACTCTCTTGGTGCAGATATCAATCTCAAACAACCGTTTATCAGTTCCCTTCCCAAGCCACTTGCAGATGGTGCAGAAATGTATATCCATAATAAGTATGGATCAGTTTTAAATCTCACCATTGGCCAAATCAAACAAGCAGTTTTCCTATCTCTTGATGACCTTTGTCATAAGAGAAAAGTTATTCGAGAATATCTAAAAGGGGATGTTTGTTTGGACCAAGCCTGCAAAAAGCCAGAGCTAATAACCAAGGGAAAGTGCCAAGCCTGTACTCCATCCCAGAGAAGAAAAGGATCCAGAAGATTCAAAAAGTTCAAAAGCTTTACCAAGACCTATAAGAATTTTCCAAGAAAATCTTTCAGAAAGAAATGGAGATATTTTAGACGAAAGTCTAAAAGGTTCAGAGGCACAAAAGGCAACAAATGTTTTATCTGTGGAAAGCCTGGACATTTTGCAAAAAATTGTCCTCAGAATCAGAAGGGAGTAAAATTAATTTCTGAAATTCAAAATGAACTTCATTTTCCCATATCTGATTTAGAATCTGAATTCTCTGAACAAGAGGAGCCAACTGACATTACTCTTTTGGCTTTACAGGTCCCTGAGGAAATTCTAAGCATAGGACCTATCACTTTAGCAAATAAAGAGGAAAATGCGGAAGAAGTTTATCCACAAACCCTTATTCATATCTTATTGGATAAATATTCTAAACCCATACCTCTTATTGCATTTTTTGATACAGGAGCCCATACTTCCATTATGAGGAAAGATATCTTCCCAGACTCATATTGGATTCCAGAAGTAAACAAGTTTAGAGGAGCTGATGGAAATCTCTTTGAAACAAGATTTGTAACAAAAAATCCCATCACTCTCAAACTTCTCCCTGATTGCTGTGTAAGTTCAAAATTTCTGGGAGCAAATTTTACTGGTAAGGACTTGTTATTAGGATTTGATCTTTACAAACAAAACAAGTATCTTATTACAGGAAATGGGATAAAATCAAAAAAGTTTTTTAAACCTTTTATTGAAATCCCAAAGCTGTATTTGATACAAGAAGAAAATGTTCAACTGGATCAACTCCAGCAGTTTCAGGTTTCTCACATGATTGAAGTTTTTGAAAAAAGACTTCAAGAACTTAAGTATATCTTGCCTTCTGATCCATCCACTCTAGCTGATTTTATCCTCAATAAAGAAAAAGAAACAAAGTTTATTGAAATCCCAAAGTTTTTTAAACCTTTTATTGAAATCCCAAAGCTGTATTTGATACAAGAAGAAAATGTTCAACTGGATCAACTCCAGCAGTTTCAAAAGCAGATCATTCAAGAATCATGCTCCACAAATCATCAAGAGTTTTTACAAAAATGTGATCATCCTTTGTGGGAAAATTCTGAGTTTTTTATCCGCCTACATTTTAAGAAAAATGAGGATATCAATCCCACAAAAGCTAGTCATTCTGGAATGAATCCTAATGACACAAAGCTTGCAGAACAAGAATGCCAAGAACTTTTGAAGTTTGGACTAATTGAGATTTCTCATTCTCAATGGGCATGCCAAGCATTTTATGTCAACAAAAGATCTGAACAGGTAAGGGGAAAAATGAGATTGGTAATCAATTACCAGCCTCTTAATATTTTCCTGCTACCAGCCTCTTAAACTTTGGCTCTGATACCAAATACCAGAGTGTCTGCTTAGATACCATATCAGGACCATAACTTGCTCTTTGATACCAAATACAGAACACAACAGCCTCTTTCCTTTGGGCCTTCAAGAGTTCAAGGAATCTTTTATCACAAGAACAACTTATGGCAAAGCTATGGACATCTAAACAATCACACAGTTATGAGGATCTCTCGGCCTTCCCTGGTGAAATTTGAAACTTAGAATTCCATAAGGATAGAAGCAAACTTGGAATTTTATTGGTCTTTTCCTCGATGATCCGTTCTAATGAAGACTGGCCTCTATTTATAGAAATAGAATTTGGCCCTTTAGGAGAAACGACTCTTCGGAAAAGTAAACAACACACGACTCTTCGGAAAAGTAAACAGCACACGACTCTTCGGAAAAGTAAATAACACACGACTCTTCGGAAAAGTAAACAACACACGACTCTTCGGAAAAGTAAATAACACACGACTCTTCTTATGGGGACCCTTCCATGTCAACATCATTCCATGCCCACTGGTAATCATCCTCTGGGGTGTCCGATGGAGTAGTGGCTGGATCTGTGATGTTAAGCATTTCATTGTGATATTGATGTGCTCGTGCATTCTTCCTTTTATTTTCAATGCTTTTCCATTCTGATCGAGTTTTGAACTGATAGGAAGAAACTGTTGAGGATGTTGGAAAATCCTGTGATGATCCTGTGTTATGATAAGGGTCTTGGGAATCTTGCATTACAGTGTCATTCATTTTGTCCTGATACTCCTTCTTTGCTCGTTTGATTCTGGTCCAATGAGGATGACTTGAGTGGTAGTTCCACGATCCATAGTGACCAGGCCATATTTCAGGAGGAATGCATCTGTTTTCCTGAAATATGTATCTCTGTGCTTCCTCATACTCATCATCAAGGTCTAAAATAGTATGATCCATTTCTTTATAAATTACTGCACTTGGACAGGATTGGACTTGGTTATTTTGCAGATTGCAAGGTCTATGGAAATGGAAAATAACATATTTAGACTGAGTTGAAAATAATCCAGACCAATATGTTAATGGTCGAAACCATTGCAGGAAAACTTGAAGGTTTGGATTTAATGGCTGATTAAAGAAAGGTGATTGAAATTCCATAAGAATATGATATTGATGGCAAAGACACCAAAAATACCATAACAATGACTTTGGAAAATCATCATGTCTGGCAATGAAAATTTGACAGAAAGGATATTCAGGATTAGTTCCAAAGGGATTTAAGATTGAACCTCCATATGAACTGAATATTTCAAATTCATATTGATTTCAGATTCTTTCAATATCCTCCTTTTCCCATGGATGAGGAATTTGGTGAATATCTGGGGGTTCAGAACGAACAGGTGAGAACATGAAACAAGGTTGGTCTTGTTGAGGCAAAGGTTCTTTCCTTGAGAAGAAATCAGCAACAATGTTCTTTTTCCCTTTTATGTTTTTGACATCAAAAGAATATTGGGAAAACCATGCTGACCATCTAAGTAACTGAGGATTAGGGACAGTGTTTTGTTTAAAGTGCAGCATTTTAGGAAATGACCCCATATCCATTTCAACCAAGAAATGATGGGATATAAGGAAAAAAGAGAATTTCTTTATACCATTCTTGACTGCAAGGATTTCTTTGAATGTGGAATGATAATGTTGTTCAGAAACCTTGAATTTTCCACTAGCAAATCCACAACAATGCTTTGTTCCCTGTTCATCTTCTTCAAGTAGTACAGCTCCCCAATATTTATCACTGGCATCTGTTTGTAAGATCTTTTTCCCATCTGATGGAATATGAAGTGTAGGAAGATCTTGGAGTGCCTTCTTGAGGATTTGGATTGCTTGGGTTTGTGAAACACCCCATGGTGGAGGTTTCTTTTTAAGCATTTTAGTCAAAGGACTAATGTGCTTAGAAACTTTGGGAATAAATTCCCGGACATAATTAACAACACCAAGAAATTGTTGGACCTGGGTTTTGGAAAGATTTTCTTCAGGGAAATCCTTAATGGATTGTCCAACATGCTGTTCAGGAGTGCATTTTCCTTTAGCAATTTTCATGCCTAGGAATGAAATTTCTTGCTGAGCTAAAAACATTTTCTTTTCAGAAAGCATTATCCCATATTGCTTAACAAGATGATGAAAATCTTTAAGCAACTCAAGATGTTCTTCAAAAGTATTACTGAAAAGAAGAATATCATCAATGTAAACAAGTGCGGAATGTAAGATAGGCTGAAATATCCTTATCATCGCTTTTTGGAAAAGAGAAGGTGCAGTTTTCAGGCCAAAAGGCATCACCTTCTATTGGAAATGATGATTCGGAATACAAAATCCAGTCTTATGCCTATCTTCAGGATGAATTCCCAATTGCCAGAATCCAGATTTTAAATCAAATTTAGAAAACCATTTTGCCTTGGATATCTGGGAAAAAATAGTAAATCTGTTGGGAATCGGGAAGCGCTTTATAAAGCACAGGCTGAAACAGGTGAAATCAAAGGGCATTACTTGAATGCTACTGCAGGTACATGCGAAGAAATGATCAAAAGAGCTGTATTTGCTAGAGAATTAGGAGTTCCTATCGTAATGCATGATTACTTAACAGGGGGATTCACTGCAAATACTAGCTTGGCCCATTATTGCCGAGATAATGGCCTACTTCTTCACATCCACCACGCAATGCATGCGGTTATTGATAGACAGAAGAATCATGGTATGCACTTCCACGTACTAGCTAAAGCGTTACGTATGTCTGGTGGAGATTATTTTCACGCCGGTACCATAGTAGGTAAACTTGAAGGGGAAAGAGGTATCACTTTGGGCTTTGTTGATTTACTGCGTGATGATTTTATTGAAAAAGACCGAAGCCGCGGTATTTATTTCACTCAAGATTGGGTCTCTCTACTTGGTTTCAGGAGGTATTTGTGACAGCCCCACCTTCCCCTAAGGCGAACCAAAGGGGTTAGCGGACTGCCCGCCCAGCTCTCGCCAGGACTAACGGTGCAGTTTAGAGCGGTCTATCGCGTTCCGGAATTTATAACGCACGTAAACAAGTCAAACTGGCAAAATAACCCAAAATAAAAAAATGAAATCCGGAGTTGGCCATGAATAGTACCCGACCCGTCAGCCCAGCCAAATATCAAGCAAACATTCACATCTTGAAATTTAGCGTTTACAAGCCAAAATGGCATATGCAAATTACTCCAAAGTAATATACATGTACGGTTGCCAAAATGAAAGTGAAAACGGCCCCAATGGCACATTTAGGGTTTCAATTCATAAACTATATAAAAGAGATATTCATCTAGTTCATTCGGCAACCAATTATCAAAAGTCATTCCATAAGCACTCAGATTCCTGTAAGGAAAACAAAAGGAACGGGGTGAGCTAGTTGCCCAGTGAGATAATACTACTCAAGCAACCAAGTTCATATAGGCATCAAGCTTTTCATTCCAAGTCATCAAAGGTAAATAAAACACACATCAATAATGATGATAAAAGGATACGGACGGCTCTCAAGAGCCCTTTTTCCTCGTTTGCATTCTTGATCAGATCATCTTCGCATTGACTCTCCGTCAATGTTTAAAAGTAACCAACCGTAGACTTCACTTAACTCCCACTCCTTCCACCTAACATCCCCCTACCGGGCCCGAACTCCAAACACTTGCACTGTGGTATTACTCGAGTATACCGGAATCGAGAGTCTCTCATACTACAAGATTCCTTATAACTTTACCCAAGGCTCATTAATTGTCACGACCAAGCCCTTGCCGGCCCGATTCAATCAATTACCAATGGGGTTGAGCTCAATGGTAACAAGCATGGTCGTTGGATACTCGTCCAAACGCCCCCAAGTCAAGTACTTTTCATTTCATGTAACATTTCTTGTAACATTCCAATAACATGAGAAATAGGTGAGAGTGATAAAGTACACCCTCACTTCAATCAATATCAATGATACAATAAACATTTAACTCATCAAGTTCAAGTATCAAAGCCATATAGTAACACACAAGTGAGTAGTACACTTACCAGGGTCAGTGCAGATACCTCCCAAAAGAGAGCTTTAATTACCAAGAAACCCTAAAATAATCCAAGGAAAACAATTGAAGGTTCCACTTTCAAAATCAAGTATACAGAATGCACATGTGAGGCTCGACTACCAGTCGTATGCCTCGCCAAATAATTACTAAAGCAAGGGTGCAAAACATGATTTTTGGTAATGAAAAGGTAACATGAAGACCTAGGCTCAAACAACCCAAAAGCCCTTCGTTCAAATCACAAGTAAATCCAACTAGCCTTCAAGAAAAATTTCGGCAGCATATCCCTTGTGTTTACCTATTTTCCAGCCATCATGGCTTCATTATTTCCTCAAATCAGTCCCAACAGTTCGTACAAAAATAATCTCATTCCCAAAAGCCGTTCACTAGGCTTAATGGCATTCAAGTACAAAATTTAGCTAGGAAATGACCGGATATGAAAGTCAAGCCCTAAACTATTCAAATAAACACAATAAGACTCGATTACAAGTCATAAACCAATTCTACATACCACCAAAACAGGGTTCCCTAAACATACACAAGCAATAGAGGAAACCAGAAAATCCGGAAATAGAATTAGCTTTGCCCTGAAAAAAACAGTTTTTGACCTCTTTTTACGGTAATGGCACCCAAGGCACTACGATTATCAGATGAAGGTGTAAGACCCACTGTTTTGAAGCTAAGAGATAGGTCTACAATATTACAGAAGGTCACTCAACCCAGTTTCGAGTGTAACCAGGTCAAAAATGCAAAATACTACACCAGAATCACAAAAACAGATTCACAGAACGCATTCTAGCGGAAACATCATAAATCAGGCTATCCAAGTCCAAATCAAGAAATTCCAAAACCAGATGAAAGCTAAGAAATAGGGATACATTTCATCAGAAGGCCTCAACAACCAATTCGGAAGTATTCCTAACCAAAACAATCAATTACAGGCGCAATTCTTACATTCGGATAAAACCAGAACAGCAATAGTAGTTTCAACTTTTCTCATTCTACACTACTCTGATTGACCTGAAATTTTGTAGGCTCCTCTAAAATGTCATTCCCTACAACTTTCATGTTTTAAGTCAAGGCCAATTCGGCCTCTAACTAGGAGCTATAAATTCGGGCAGAATGTTCCCACTCAAACCCTAATTTTCTGAAATTTCTTCCAAACCAGAAATTGGTTGCAATTAATCACTTTTTCCACCTCCCAGAGTCATTATATACCATTTCCAATCATCATAGATATCCACACCATCATGTTCATATTAAAACAGAAAAATCCCCAAAAATAATAAAACTTCATCACTTCAACCACAAATCAAGAAATAATCCATAATATTGCATCTCATACTACCACTAATTATGATTTAAGCATCAATTAAGAGAGGAGGGTGGTTCTTCACAACTCACCTTAGAAACAAGAGAGAGAGAGCAATAGGTCCTCCTAGCTTCCCAAATAACTCCACAAATCAACTCACTAACACTAATTGAAGAGGTTTTATGGAGAAATTGCAAGTTTCAATGGTTGGTTTTGATGATTTGAAGCAAGCTTGAAGAGTTTTCTTCCTTGTGCTTAGAGAAAGAGAGAGAGAAAGAGAGAAAGAGAGAGCCGGCCACTTATGGAGTATTTTTTTATGATTTTTGGTCATTTTTGGTTTATTTAAGTCAAATGGTAAGACCATGAATAGTTTTCATAAAGTAAACCCACTCAAATGGTGACACTTGTCACCTTTTATTAAATACTTACCTAAGTTGTCTCTCTTATACCAATCCACTTAGCACCCTCTACTTATCTCTTAACACCCGGTAAATTAATTCCAGTATTCAAAACTTAACCTAGTTGGCCGACTTTTTCCGAACTTTTCGCACTAGTGGGTCCTACGTCCGGTACACGCTCTTCATTTCTCAAAAACTATTCGATACTAGAAAAATCATCTAAAAAATTATATCTGCTCCTTAAAATTATCTAGAAATTTTCCTAAGCACGAAAATGCAGAAAACAAGCCATGAAAGATTCTAGAACCTAGAAAATGGGAGAATTACGGGTTCTCACACTCTCTCCCCCTTAAAAGAATTTCGTCCTCGAAAATTCTCACCTTGGTTCACAAACAGTTCAGGGTATTCCTTTTTCACCTCCCAGGTAGCCTTTTCTATCCCATAATTTTTTTTCCACCTTTTTTTTTTCCGCGTGGACACTATTCTCTCTCCTACCCAAACGCTGCGATCCTTACAAACCATACCAATGCTCAAACGATGATTCCCCATAAGAATACTACTTTCAGGTCGTAGGGTAGACAAGCAGGCGTGGTATCTATTTCGTCCATCAAAATTGGGGTTGACAAATGAATGAGTAACATCGGGATCTACTCAGATTTTCGCAAATCGGTGGAATACCAAAATCATACCTTCCTCAATTTCAGGAGAATCGGGGACCTGTTGTGGTTCCAATGAATAAACTCGAGCTGCTACCTTAGATTTGGTCCCTTCCACCTTGGCCGGTTCGGAATTAGTCTTCGTCGCTTGCTGATTCCCCTTTCCATCTCGTGATAGGACTGGACAAGTAGCGAGCTGATGGTTTGCACTTCCACAACGCAAACATTTTCCTTCCTTCTTCCAGCAATTGTCCTCCGAGTGGTTTGGCTTTCCGCAATACCCGCAAGGTCCGCGTACTGCAGAAGCCGAGCCTCCTCTCTGGCCTCTCCCCACTTGGCCGCCTCGTGACGGGCTCTCTCGTGACACTCCCGACATCCTTTCTTCTCCAGTTCCTCGCCCAAACTTGGAAGGGGTACTCTCATTCCCCTGCCCCGAACTACTTCCAGGAAATCCTCGCTTTTTCGCCTGGAAGTTTCTTACTTGCAATCTGGCACTCTCTACCCGTTGGGCCTTCTCAACGGCCTCGCTAAAAGCATTGATTTGAGCCACTGCGAGGTCCTTCTGAATCTCCACGTTTAGGCCCTGGATAAAACGCCTAATTCGCCGTTGCTCTGTCACAATCAACTCAGGCGCAAATTTGGACAGGCGGGTGAACTGGCTCTCGTATTCCGCCACCGATTGAGCTCCTTGGCGGAGTCGGATGAACTCATCTTCCTTCCTCTCCTGAACCAGAGGAGGGAAGAATTTCGCGTTAAACTCTCTCATAAAATTTACCCAAGTCCTGGGCATTTGTTCCCGCTCCCATTTTTGTCGAATGACATTCCACCAGGAGCGGGCCGCCTCTTCCAGCTGGAAAACGGCAAAAGTCACCTGCCGTTCTTCGGTATAGTGCAGGGCAGCGAAAATATCGACCATCTTTTCGAGCCATCTCTCGGCAACATCCGGATCTGGCCCCCCAATAAACTTGGGTGGAGCAAACTTTTGAAATCGTTCAAGAGCTCTGTCTTCTCTCTCAACATGATTGCCAGGGTTTACAGGGTTTCCCGGATTATGGTTTGGATTCTGGCCTTGTTGCTGCACCACTTGTGCCAGCAGGTTTGTCATTTGCTGCATAGCGGCAGCTATCTGTACATCGGGGTCAACTCTCGGTTCAGGATGGGGTCCAGAGGAGGTTTCCCCAGCACCCCGGTCTGGCGTAGGTTGCCTATTCCCGCGCCCACGCCCCCATCCACTACGTGTGCCTTCCATACAATCTAAGTCGATCTAGGTCACAAAATAAATAGACTGTTAAAGGGCACCTAACCCCTCTTTTTCGCAGCACAAAACAGGAACAAGTAAACAAGAACAATTAACTACTCTACTCCCTCGTAGAGCATTTAAACACATAACACATATACAGAGAACACATAACCGGATCAACAAGTATACGGAACAGTCAGTCAGGTACATACAAAGTCATCCATAGAATCGCAATTTCTAGTTCGCCCAATTCTTTCTAACCTAAACTCTCATCTCTTTCGTATCCGGGCGCAAGAATCCCATTTAAGATAATTCACAACTCGAGCCGGCCGGTCCCAAGCGTAAATCATCCATATTAAAGATTCCTACCCGACATACTTATCTGTCGTCCTCAAGTTTCATGATAAAGAGTTTTACACTTATAACATGCCCCGTTCATAACTTATGCTCAAAAGAGCACTTAACCCTTTTAGACACCTTCACCAAAAGCAGGACCATAACACCACTTGGCCCTAGGCTCACTCCGCGCAGAGACCACGCGAAGTGGCTCTGATACCACCTGTGACAGCCCCACCTTCCCCTAAGGCGAACCAAAGGGGTTAGCGGACTGCCCGCCCAGCTCTCGCCAGGACTAACGGTGCAGTTTAGAGCGGTCTATCGCATTCCGGAATTTATAACGCACGTAAACAAGTCAAACTGGCAAAATAACCCAAAATAAAAAAATGAAATCCGGAGTCGGCCATGAATAGTACCTGACCCGTCAGCCCAGCCAAATATCAAGCAAACATTCACATCATGAAATTTAGCGTTTACAAGCCAAAATGGCACATGCAAATTACTCCAAAGTAATACATGTACGGTTGCCAAAATGAAAGTGAAAACGGCCCCAATGGCACATTTAGGGTTTCAATTCATAAACTATACAAAAGAGATATTCATCTAGTTCATTCGGCAACCAATTATCAAAAGTCATTCCATAAGCACTCAGATTCCTGTAAGGAAAACAAAAGGAACGGGGTGAGCTAGTTGCCCAGTGAGATAATACTACTCAAGCAACCAAGTTCATATAGGCATCAAGCTTTTCATTCCAAGTCATCAAAGGTAAATAAAACACACATCAATAATGATGATAAAAGGATACGGACGGCTCTCAAGAGCCCTTTTTCCTCGTTTGCATTCTTGATCAGATCATCTTCGCATTGACTCTCCGTCAATGTTTAAAAGTAACCAACTGTAGACTTCACTTAACTCCCACTCCTTCCACCTAACATCCCCCTACCGGGCCCGAACTCCAAACACTTGCACTGTGGTATTACTCGAGTATACCGGAATCGAGAGTCTCTCATACTACAAGATTCCTTATAACTTTACCCAAGGCTCATTAATTGTCACGACCAAGCCCTTGCCGGCTCGATTCAATCAATTACCAATGGGGTTGAGCTCAATGGTAACAAGCATGGTCGTTGGATACTCGTCCAAACGCCCCCAAGTCAAGTACTTTTCATTTCATGTAACATTTCTTGTAACATTCCAATAACATGAGAAATAGGTGAGAGTGATAAAGTACACCCTCACTTCAATCAATATCAATGATACAATAAACATTTAACTCATCAAGTTCAAGTATCAAAGCCATATAGTAACACACAAGTGAGTAGTACACTCACCAGGGTCAGTGCAGATACCTCCCAAAAGAGAGCTTTAATTACCAAGAAACCCTAAAATAATCCAAGGAAAACAATTGAAGGTTCCACTTTCAAAATCAAGTATACAGAATGCACATGTGAGGCTCGACTACCAGTCGTATGCCTCGCCAAATAATTACTAAAGCAAGGGTGCAAAACATGATTTTTGGTAATGAAAAGGTAACATGAAGACCTAGGCTCAAACAACCCAAAAGCCCTTCGTTCAAATCACAAGTAAATCCAACTAGCCTTCAAGAAAAATTTCGGCAGCATATCCCTTGTGTTTACCTATTTTCCAGCCATCATGGCTTCATTATTTCCTCAAATCAGTCCCAACAGTTCGTACAAAAATAATCTCATTCCCAAAAGCCGTTCACTAGGCTTAATGGCATTCAAGTACAAAATTTAGCTAGGAAATGACCGGATATGAAAGTCAAGCCCTAAACTATTCAAATAAACACAATAAGACTCGATTACAAGTCATAAACCAATTCTACATACCACCAAAACAGGGTTCCCTAAACATACACAAGCAATAGAGGAAACCAGAAAATCCGGAAATAGAATTAGCTTTGCCCTGAAAAAAACAGTTTTTGACCTCTTTTTACGGTAATGGCACCCAAGGCACTACGATTATCAGATGAAGGTGTAAGACCCACTGTTTTGAAGCTAAGAGATAGGTCTACAATATTACAGAAGGTCACTCAACCCAGTTTCGAGTGTAACCAGGTCAAAAATGCAAAATACTACACCAGAATCACAAAAACAGATTCACAGAACGCATTCTAGCGGAAACATCATAAATCAGGCTATCCAAGTCCAAATCAAGAAATTCCAAAACCAGATGAAAGCTAAGAAATAGGGATACATTTCATCAGAAGGCCTCAACAACCAATTCGGAAGTATTCCTAACCAAAACAATCAATTACAGGCGCAATTCTTACATTCGGATAAAACCAGAACAGCAATAGTAGTTTCAACTTTTCTCATTCTACACTACTCTGATTGACCTGAAATTTTGTAGGCTCCTCTAAAATGTCATTCCCTACAACTTTCATGTTTTAAGTCAAGGCCAATTCGGCCTCTAACTAGGAGCTATAAATTCGGGCAGAATGTTCCCACTCAAACCCTAATTTTCTGAAATTTCTTCCAAACCAGAAATTGGTTGCAATTAATCACTTTTTCCACCTCCCAGAGTCATTATATACCATTTCCAATCATCATAGATATCCACACCATCATGTTCATATTAAAACAGAAAAATCCCCAAAAATAATAAAACTTCATCACTTCAACCACAAATCAAGAAATAATCCATAATATTGCATCTCATACTACCACTAATTATGATTTAAGCATCAATTAAGAGAGGAGGGTGGTTCTTCACAACTCACCTTAGAAACAAGAGAGAGAGAGCAATAGGTCCTCCTAGCTTCCCAAATAACTCCACAAATCAACTCACTAACACTAATTGAAGAGGTTTTATGGAGAAATTGCAAGTTTCAATGGTTGGTTTTGATGATTTGAAGCAAGCTTGAAGAGTTTTCTTCCTTGTGCTTAGAGAAAGAGAGAGAGAAAGAGAGAAAGAGAGAGCCGGCCACTTATGGAGTATTTTTTTATGATTTTTGGTCATTTTTGGTTTATTTAAGTCAAATGGTAAGACCATGAATAGTTTTCCTAAAGTAAACCCACTCAAATGGTGACACTTGTCACCTTTTATTAAATACTTACCTAAGTTGTCTCTCTTATACCAATCCACTTAGCACCCTCTACTTATCTCTTAACACCCGGTAAATTAATTCCAGTATTCAAAACTTAACCTAGTTGGCCGACTTTTTCCGAACTTTTCGCACTAGTGGGTCCTACGTCCGGTACACGCTCTTCATTTCTCAAAAACTATTCGATACTAGAAAAATCATCTAAAAAATTATATCTGCTCCTTAAAATTATCTAGAAATTTTCCTAAGCACGAAAATGCAGAAAACAAGCCATGAAAGATTCTAGAACCTAGAAAATGGGAGAATTACGGGTTCTCACACTCTCTCCCCCTTAAAAGAATTTCGTCCTCGAAAATTCTCACCTTGGTTCACAAACAGTTCAGGGTATTCCTTTTTCACCTCCCAGGTAGCCTTTTCTATCCCATAATTTTTTTTCCACCCTTTTTTTTTTCCGCGTGGACACTATTCTCTCTCCTACCCAAACGCTGCGATCCTTACAAACCATACCAATGCTCAAACGATGATTCCCCATAAGAATACTACTTTCAGGTCGTAGGGTAGACAAGCAGGCGTGGTATCTATTTCGTCCATCAAAATTGGGGTTGACAAATGAATGAGTAACATCGGGATCTACTCAGATTTTCGCAAATCGGTGGAATACCAAAATCATACCTTCCTCAATTTCAGGAGAATCGGGGACCTGTTGTGGTTCCAATGAATAAACTCGAGCTGCTACCTTAGATTTGGTCCCTTCCACCTTGGCCGGTTCGGAATTAGTCTTCGTCGCTTGCTGATTCCCCTTTCCATCTCGTGATAGGACTGGACAAGTAGCGAGCTGATGGTTTGCACTTCCACAACGCAAACATTTTCCTTCCTTCTTCCAGCAATTGTCCTCCGAGTGGTTTGGCTTTCCGCAATACCCGCAAGGTCCGCGTACTGCAGAAGCCGAGCCTCCTCTCTGGCCTCTCCCCACTTGGCCGCCTCGTGACGGGCTCTCTCGTGACACTCCCGACATCCTTTCTTCTCCAGTTCCTCGCCCAAACTTGGAAGGGGTACTCTCATTCCCCTGCCCCGAACTACTTCCAGGAAATCCTCGCTTTTTCGCCTGGAAGTTTCTTACTTGCAATCTGGCACTCTCTACCCGTTGGGCCTTCTCAACGGCCTCGCTAAAAGCATTGATTTGAGCCACTGCGAGGTCCTTCTGAATCTCCACGTTTAGGCCCTGGATAAAACGCCTAATTCGCCGTTGCTCTGTCACAATCAACTCAGGCGCAAATTTGGACAGGCGGGTGAACTGGCTCTCGTATTCCGCCACCGATTGAGCTCCTTGGCGGAGTCGGATGAACTCATCTTCCTTCCTCTCCTGAACCAGAGGAGGGAAGAATTTCGCGTTAAACTCTCTCATAAAATTTACCCAAGTCCTGGGCATTTGTTCCCGCTCCCATTTTTGTCGAATGACATTCCACCAGGAGCGGGCCGCCTCTTCCAGCTGGAAAACGGCAAAAGTCACCTGCCGTTCTTCGGTATAGTGCAGGGCAGCGAAAATATCGACCATCTTTTCGAGCCATCTCTCGGCAACATCCGGATCTGGCCCCCCAATAAACTTGGGTGGAGCAAACTTTTGAAATCGTTCAAGAGCTCTGTCTTCTCTCTCAACATGATTGCCAGGGTTTACAGGGTTTCCCGGATTATGGTTTGGATTCTGGCCTTGTTGCTGCACCACTTGTGCCAGCAGGTTTGTCATTTGCTGCATAGCGGCAGCTATCTGTACATCGGGGTCAACTCTCGGTTCAGGATGGGGTCCAGAGGAGGTTTCCCCAGCACCCCGGTCTGGCGTAGGTTGCCTATTCCCGCGCCCACGCCCCCATCCACTACGTGTGCCTTCCATACAATCTAAGTCGATCTAGGTCACAAAATAAATAGACTGTTAAATGGCACCTAACCCCTCTTTTTCGCAGCACAAAACAGGAACAAGTAAACAAGAACAATTAACTACTCTACTCCCTCGTAGAGCATTTAAACACATAACACATATACAGAGAACACATAACCGGATCAACAAGTATACGGAACAGTCAGTCAGGTACATACAAAGTCATCCATAGAATCGCAATTTCTAGTTCGCCCAATTCTTTCTAACCTAAACTCTCATCTCTTTCGTATCCGGGCGCAAGAATCCCATTTAAGATAATTCACAACTCGAGCCGGCCGGTCCCAAGCGTAAATCATCCATATTAAAGATTCCTACCCGACATACTTATCTGTCGTCCTCAAGTTTCATGATAAAGAGTTTTACACTTATAACATGCCCCGTTCATAACTTATGCTCAAAAGAGCACTTAACCCTTTTAGACACCTTCACCAAAAGCAGGACCATAACACCACTTGGCCCTAGGCTCACTCCGCGCAGAGACCACGCGAAGTGGCTCTGATACCACCTGTGACAGCCCCACCTTCCCCTAAGGCGAACCAAAGGGGTTAGCGGACTGCCCGCCCAGCTCTCGCCAGGACTAACGGTGCAGTTTAGAGCGGTCTATCGCATTCCGGAATTTATAACGCACGTAAACAAGTCAAACTGGCAAAATAACCCAAAATAAAAAAATGAAATCCGGAGTCGGCCATGAATAGTACCTGACCCGTCAGCCCAGCCAAATATCAAGCAAACATTCACATCATGAAATTTAGCGTTTACAAGCCAAAATGGCACATGCAAATTACTCCAAAGTAATACATGTACGGTTGCCAAAATGAAAGTGAAAACGGCCCCAATGGCACATTTAGGGTTTCAATTCATAAACTATACAAAAGAGATATTCATCTAGTTCATTCGGCAACCAATTATCAAAAGTCATTCCATAAGCACTCAGATTCCTGTAAGGAAAACAAAAGGAACGGGGTGAGCTAGTTGCCCAGTGAGATAATACTACTCAAGCAACCAAGTTCATATAGGCATCAAGCTTTTCATTCCAAGTCATCAAAGGTAAATAAAACACACATCAATAATGATGATAAAAGGATACGGACGGCTCTCAAGAGCCCTTTTTCCTCGTTTGCATTCTTGATCAGATCATCTTCGCATTGACTCTCCGTCAATGTTTAAAAGTAACCAACTGTAGACTTCACTTAACTCCCACTCCTTCCACCTAACATCCCCCTACCGGGCCCGAACTCCAAACACTTGCACTGTGGTATTACTCGAGTATACCGGAATCGAGAGTCTCTCATACTACAAGATTCCTTATAACTTTACCCAAGGCTCATTAATTGTCACGACCAAGCCCTTGCCGGCTCGATTCAATCAATTACCAATGGGGTTGAGCTCAATGGTAACAAGCATGGTCGTTGGATACTCGTCCAAACGCCCCCAAGTCAAGTACTTTTCATTTCATGTAACATTTCTTGTAACATTCCAATAACATGAGAAATAGGTGAGAGTGATAAAGTACACCCTCACTTCAATCAATATCAATGATACAATAAACATTTAACTCATCAAGTTCAAGTATCAAAGCCATATAGTAACACACAAGTGAGTAGTACACTCACCAGGGTCAGTGCAGATACCTCCCAAAAGAGAGCTTTAATTACCAAGAAACCCTAAAATAATCCAAGGAAAACAATTGAAGGTTCCACTTTCAAAATCAAGTATACAGAATGCACATGTGAGGCTCGACTACCAGTCGTATGCCTCGCCAAATAATTACTAAAGCAAGGGTGCAAAACATGATTTTTGGTAATGAAAAGGTAACATGAAGACCTAGGCTCAAACAACCCAAAAGCCCTTCGTTCAAATCACAAGTAAATCCAACTAGCCTTCAAGAAAAATTTCGGCAGCATATCCCTTGTGTTTACCTATTTTCCAGCCATCATGGCTTCATTATTTCCTCAAATCAGTCCCAACAGTTCGTACAAAAATAATCTCATTCCCAAAAGCCGTTCACTAGGCTTAATGGCATTCAAGTACAAAATTTAGCTAGGAAATGACCGGATATGAAAGTCAAGCCCTAAACTATTCAAATAAACACAATAAGACTCGATTACAAGTCATAAACCAATTCTACATACCACCAAAACAGGGTTCCCTAAACATACACAAGCAATAGAGGAAACCAGAAAATCCGGAAATAGAATTAGCTTTGCCCTGAAAAAAACAGTTTTTGACCTCTTTTTACGGTAATGGCACCCAAGGCACTACGATTATCAGATGAAGGTGTAAGACCCACTGTTTTGAAGCTAAGAGATAGGTCTACAATATTACAGAAGGTCACTCAACCCAGTTTCGAGTGTAACCAGGTCAAAAATGCAAAATACTACACCAGAATCACAAAAACAGATTCACAGAACGCATTCTAGCGGAAACATCATAAATCAGGCTATCCAAGTCCAAATCAAGAAATTCCAAAACCAGATGAAAGCTAAGAAATAGGGATACATTTCATCAGAAGGCCTCAACAACCAATTCGGAAGTATTCCTAACCAAAACAATCAATTACAGGCGCAATTCTTACATTCGGATAAAACCAGAACAGCAATAGTAGTTTCAACTTTTCTCATTCTACACTACTCTGATTGACCTGAAATTTTGTAGGCTCCTCTAAAATGTCATTCCCTACAACTTTCATGTTTTAAGTCAAGGCCAATTCGGCCTCTAACTAGGAGCTATAAATTCGGGCAGAATGTTCCCACTCAAACCCTAATTTTCTGAAATTTCTTCCAAACCAGAAATTGGTTGCAATTAATCACTTTTTCCACCTCCCAGAGTCATTATATACCATTTCCAATCATCATAGATATCCACACCATCATGTTCATATTAAAACAGAAAAATCCCCAAAAATAATAAAACTTCATCACTTCAACCACAAATCAAGAAATAATCCATAATATTGCATCTCATACTACCACTAATTATGATTTAAGCATCAATTAAGAGAGGAGGGTGGTTCTTCACAACTCACCTTAGAAACAAGAGAGAGAGAGCAATAGGTCCTCCTAGCTTCCCAAATAACTCCACAAATCAACTCACTAACACTAATTGAAGAGGTTTTATGGAGAAATTGCAAGTTTCAATGGTTGGTTTTGATGATTTGAAGCAAGCTTGAAGAGTTTTCTTCCTTGTGCTTAGAGAAAGAGAGAGAGAAAGAGAGAAAGAGAGAGCCGGCCACTTATGGAGTATTTTTTTATGATTTTTGGTCATTTTTGGTTTATTTAAGTCAAATGGTAAGACCATGAATAGTTTTCCTAAAGTAAACCCACTCAAATGGTGACACTTGTCACCTTTTATTAAATACTTACCTAAGTTGTCTCTCTTATACCAATCCACTTAGCACCCTCTACTTATCTCTTAACACCCGGTAAATTAATTCCAGTATTCAAAACTTAACCTAGTTGGCCGACTTTTTCCGAACTTTTCGCACTAGTGGGTCCTACGTCCGGTACACGCTCTTCATTTCTCAAAAACTATTCGATACTAGAAAAATCATCTAAAAAATTATATCTGCTCCTTAAAATTATCTAGAAATTTTCCTAAGCACGAAAATGCAGAAAACAAGCCATGAAAGATTCTAGAACCTAGAAAATGGGAGAATTACGGGTTCTCACACTCTCTCCCCCTTAAAAGAATTTCGTCCTCGAAAATTCTCACCTTGGTTCACAAACAGTTCAGGGTATTCCTTTTTCACCTCCCAGGTAGCCTTTTCTATCCCATAATTTTTTTTCCACCTTTTTTTTTTCCGCGTGGACACTATTCTCTCTCCTACCCAAACGCTGCGATCCTTACAAACCATACCAATGCTCAAACGATGATTCCCCATAAGAATACTACTTTCAGGTCGTAGGGTAGACAAGCAGGCGTGGTATCTATTTCGTCCATCAAAATTGGGGTTGACAAATGAATGAGTAACATCGGGATCTACTCAGATTTTCGCAAATCGGTGGAATACCAAAATCATACCTTCCTCAATTTCAGGAGAATCGGGGACCTGTTGTGGTTCCAATGAATAAACTCGAGCTGCTACCTTAGATTTGGTCCCTTCCACCTTGGCCGGTTCGGAATTAGTCTTCGTCGCTTGCTGATTCCCCTTTCCATCTCGTGATAGGACTGGACAAGTAGCGAGCTGATGGTTTGCACTTCCACAACGCAAACATTTTCCTTCCTTCTTCCAGCAATTGTCCTCCGAGTGGTTTGGCTTTCCGCAATACCCGCAAGGTCCGCGTACTGCAGAAGCCGAGCCTCCTCTCTGGCCTCTCCCCACTTGGCCGCCTCGTGACGGGCTCTCTCGTGACACTCCCGACATCCTTTCTTCTCCAGTTCCTCGCCCAAACTTGGAAGGGGTACTCTCATTCCCCTGCCCCGAACTACTTCCAGGAAATCCTCGCTTTTTCGCCTGGAAGTTTCTTACTTGCAATCTGGCACTCTCTACCCGTTGGGCCTTCTCAACGGCCTCGCTAAAAGCATTGATTTGAGCCACTGCGAGGTCCTTCTGAATCTCCACGTTTAGGCCCTGGATAAAACGCCTAATTCGCCGTTGCTCTGTCACAATCAACTCAGGCGCAAATTTGGACAGGCGGGTGAACTGGCTCTCGTATTCCGCCACCGATTGAGCTCCTTGGCGGAGTCGGATGAACTCATCTTCCTTCCTCTCCTGAACCAGAGGAGGGAAGAATTTCGCGTTAAACTCTCTCATAAAATTTACCCAAGTCCTGGGCATTTGTTCCCGCTCCCATTTTTGTCGAATGACATTCCACCAGGAGCGGGCCGCCTCTTCCAGCTGGAAAACGGCAAAAGTCACCTGCCGTTCTTCGGTATAGTGCAGGGCAGCGAAAATATCGACCATCTTTTCGAGCCATCTCTCGGCAACATCCGGATCTGGCCCCCCAATAAACTTGGGTGGAGCAAACTTTTGAAATCGTTCAAGAGCTCTGTCTTCTCTCTCAACATGATTGCCAGGGTTTACAGGGTTTCCCGGATTATGGTTTGGATTCTGGCCTTGTTGCTGCACCACTTGTGCCAGCAGGTTTGTCATTTGCTGCATAGCGGCAGCTATCTGTACATCGGGGTCAACTCTCGGTTCAGGATGGGGTCCAGAGGAGGTTTCCCCAGCACCCCGGTCTGGCGTAGGTTGCCTATTCCCGCGCCCACGCCCCCATCCACTACGTGTGCCTTCCATACAATCTAAGTCGATCTAGGTCACAAAATAAATAGACTGTTAAAGGGCACCTAACCCCTCTTTTTCGCAGCACAAAACAGGAACAAGTAAACAAGAACAATTAACTACTCTACTCCCTCGTAGAGCATTTAAACACATAACACATATACAGAGAACACATAACCGGATCAACAAGTATACGGAACAGTCAGTCAGGTACATACAAAGTCATCCATAGAATCGCAATTTCTAGTTCGCCCAATTCTTTCTAACCTAAACTCTCATCTCTTTCGTATCCGGGCGCAAGAATCCCATTTAAGATAATTCACAACTCGAGCCGGCCGGTCCCAAGCGTAAATCATCCATATTAAAGATTCCTACCCGACATACTTATCTGTCGTCCTCAAGTTTCATGATAAAGAGTTTTACACTTATAACATGCCCCGTTCATAACTTATGCTCAAAAGAGCACTTAACCCTTTTAGACACCTTCACCAAAAGCAGGACCATAACACCACTTGGCCCTAGGCTCACTCCGCGCAGAGACCACGCGAAGTGGCTCTGATACCACCTGTGACAGCCCCACCTTCCCCTAAGGCGAACCAAAGGGGTTAGCGGACTGCCCGCCCAGCTCTCGCCAGGACTAACGGTGCAGTTTAGAGCGGTCTATCGCATTCCGGAATTTATAACGCACGTAAACAAGTCAAACTGGCAAAATAACCCAAAATAAAAAAATGAAATCCGGAGTCGGCCATGAATAGTACCTGACCCGTCAGCCCAGCCAAATATCAAGCAAACATTCACATCATGAAATTTAGCGTTTACAAGCCAAAATGGCACATGCAAATTACTCCAAAGTAATACATGTACGGTTGCCAAAATGAAAGTGAAAACGGCCCCAATGGCACATTTAGGGTTTCAATTCATAAACTATACAAAAGAGATATTCATCTAGTTCATTCGGCAACCAATTATCAAAAGTCATTCCATAAGCACTCAGATTCCTGTAAGGAAAACAAAAGGAACGGGGTGAGCTAGTTGCCCAGTGAGATAATACTACTCAAGCAACCAAGTTCATATAGGCATCAAGCTTTTCATTCCAAGTCATCAAAGGTAAATAAAACACACATCAATAATGATGATAAAAGGATACGGACGGTTCTCAAGAGCCCTTTTTCCTCGTTTGCATTCTTGATCAGATCATCTTCGCATTGACTCTCCGTCAATGTTTAAAAGTAACCAACTGTAGACTTCACTTAACTCCCACTCCTTCCACCTAACATCCCCCTACCGGGCCCGAACTCCAAACACTTGCACTGTGGTATTACTCGAGTATACCGGAATCGAGAGTCTCTCATACTACAAGATTCCTTATAACTTTACCCAAGGCTCATTAATTGTCACGACCAAGCCCTTGCCGGCTCGATTCAATCAATTACCAATGGGGTTGAGCTCAATGGTAACAAGCATGGTCGTTGGATACTCGTCCAAACGCCCCCAAGTCAAGTACTTTTCATTTCATGTAACATTTCTTGTAACATTCCAATAACATGAGAAATAGGTGAGAGTGATAAAGTACACCCTCACTTCAATCAATATCAATGATACAATAAACATTTAACTCATCAAGTTCAAGTATCAAAGCCATATAGTAACACACAAGTGAGTAGTACACTCACCAGGGTCAGTGCAGATACCTCCCAAAAGAGAGCTTTAATTACCAAGAAACCCTAAAATAATCCAAGGAAAACAATTGAAGGTTCCACTTTCAAAATCAAGTATACAGAATGCACATGTGAGGCTCGACTACCAGTCGTATGCCTCGCCAAATAATTACTAAAGCAAGGGTGCAAAACATGATTTTTGGTAATGAAAAGGTAACATGAAGACCTAGGCTCAAACAACCCAAAAGCCCTTCGTTCAAATCACAAGTAAATCCAACTAGCCTTCAAGAAAAATTTCGGCAGCATATCCCTTGTGTTTACCTATTTTCCAGCCATCATGGCTTCATTATTTCCTCAAATCAGTCCCAACAGTTCGTACAAAAATAATCTCATTCCCAAAAGCCGTTCACTAGGCTTAATGGCATTCAAGTACAAAATTTAGCTAGGAAATGACCGGATATGAAAGTCAAGCCCTAAACTATTCAAATAAACACAATAAGACTCGATTACAAGTCATAAACCAATTCTACATACCACCAAAACAGGGTTCCCTAAACATACACAAGCAATAGAGGAAACCAGAAAATCCGGAAATAGAATTAGCTTTGCCCTGAAAAAAATAGTTTTTGACCTCTTTTTGCGGTAATGGTACCCAAGGTACTACGATTATCAGATGAAGGTGTAAGACCCACCGTTTCGAAGCTAAGAGATAGGGCTACAATATTACAGAAGGTCACTCAACCCAGTTTCGAGTGTAACCAGGTCAAAAATGCAAAATACTACACCAGAATCACAAAAACAGATTCACAGAACGCATTCTAGCGGAAACATCATAAATCAGGCTATCCAAGTCCAAATCCAGAAATTTCAAAACCAGCTGAAAGCTAAGAAACAGGGCTAAATCAAGAAATAATCCATAATATTGCATCTCATACTACCACTAATCATGATTTAAGCATCAATTAAGGGAGGAGGGTGGTTCTTCACAACTCACCTTAGAAACAAGAGAGAGAGAGCAATAGGTCCTCCTAGCTTCCCAAATAACTCCACAAATCAACTCACTAACACTAATTGAAGAGGTTTTATGGAGAAATTGCAAGTTTCAATGGTTGGTTTTGATGATTTGAAGCAAGCTTGAAGAGTTTTCTTCCTTGTGCTTAGAGAAAGAGAGACAGAAAGAGAGAAAGAGAGAGCCGGCCACTTATGGAGGATTTTTGATGATTTTTGGTCATTTTTGGTTTATTTAAGTCAAATGGTAAGACCATGAATAGTTTTCCTAAAGTAAACCCACTCAAATGGTGACACTTGTCACCTTTTATTAAATACTTACCTAACTTGTCTCTCTTATACCAATCCACTTAGCACCCTCTACTTATCTCTTAACACCCGGTAAATTAATTCCAGTATTCAAAACTTAACCTAGTTGGCCGGTATACGCTTTTAATTTCTCAAAAACTATTCGATCCTAGAAAAATCATCTAAAAAATTATATCTGCTCCTTAAAATTATCTAGAAATTTTCCTAAGCACGAAAATGCAGAAAACAAGTCATGAAAGATTCTAGAACCTAGAAAATGGGAGAATTACGGGTTCTCACAGTATTCACGTTTGGCATATGCCTGCTCTGACCGAGATTTTTGGGGATGATTCTGTATTACAGTTCGGTGGAGGAACTTTAGGACACCCTTGGGGTAATGAACCAGGTGCTGTAGCGAATCGAGTAGCTCTAGAAGCATGTGTAAAAGCTCGTAATGAAGGGCGTGATCTTGCTGCTAAGGGTAATGAAATTATCCGCGAGGCTAGTAAATGGAGTCCTGAACTAGCTGCTGCTTGTGAGGTATGGAAGGAAATCCGATTTAATTTTGAAGCGATGGATAAATTGGATAAAGAGAAAGATTTGTAATTACCTTTTTTCCCTTAGTTAAATTTCAATTAAACTCGGCCCAATCTTTTATTAAAAGATTGAGCTGAATACAAAGATTCTATTGCATCTATTTTAGATAAATACATACTTATCTAGATAAAGAATATTTTAAATTAAATAAAAAATCTAAGAATCAAATCTTTTTATTACTGTCTTGGATCCACAATTAATCCTCTGGATCCTTAGGGTTGGCATATTCTTTTATATTCTGCAGTTTCCCCCAAGCAAGCCGTTTTATACCTATCCCGTATATTTTCCTTTCCGTTCCCTATTGATGGAATAAAACCTTAAGTTATTACTTATTATTAGTTAGTTATTAGATGAGATTTTACGAAAAAAAGATTTATAGAATAAAACAAATATTTCTTTTTTTTTTCGATGCGAATTTGACACGACATAGGAGAAAGTACTCTTTATCATGATATTTATAATGAAGAGGGGTTCCATCATATTATATTCATGTATAGTGACATATTACCCCCGAATTTCCACAAAACAAAAAAGAATTTTTTTCAATACTCAAACTCCCTATTTTATTAGTTACTAAAAAAATTCTAGTGATTGGATTTCTATGTTTATTTTATATAGGAAATAAAATATTCAAATTCAAATAAATAAATTTTGGATTGGCGTCGAGCTATTTTTTCGCAAGACCTCCCCTACAGTATCGTCACCGCAGTAGAGTTTAACCACCAAGTTCGGGATGGATTGGTGTGGTTCCTCTACGCCTAGGACACCAGAATATCGAATCCTAAATGAAGAAAGGCATGAGAGAAAAGTATATTGGCTAGTGATTATGAGGTCCCAATTCTTGACTAGGGGGGACACCAAAGGCCTCTGCCCTTCCATCCCTTAGATAGAGAGGGAGGGCGGAGCTTATGGTTTTTTCATGTTGTCAAAGAGTTGAACAATGTTTTTTCATGTTGTC
>NW_020864358.1:0-182867 GCF_003713205.1 Coffea eugenioides | reverse complement strand
CACTTGTGGCCTTGCAATTTCTATCCTTTGAGTTTTCTCTGGAACCCCCATAGAAGTAGTGTTTGGTGCCATTACTAAGGCCTCCTCGGAAATTCCTTTGTATTTCCTTTTTAACTCTAAGTTCTTGTGCAAGAGCTCAATTTTTTCTGAATACTCGTGCTTCCATCGCCCTTCCCAGTATGTGGCTAGTTTCTTTTGGACTTCTATTTCGTCTCGAAGAACCACGATTTCCTTATACATCTCAACCCAATGTGCCATCTCACAGAATTGCTGGAACTCAGATGATAGGCTGTCGGGCAAAACAATGGGTCATAATAAATTCTTAAATACAAGTGGCACTCTCGGTCCGTGTTTTGTTCAGCTGTTGTTTCCCCTCTCTTCTCTTGACTCTTGGCCTCGCTTTGTTCCACGGCTATGACCATGTCCGCGACTATGTCTTCCTTCCATATATATATATATAGTTTTTCCCTTCCCTCTTTCTTTTCTTTTCAAAAGGGTACTTTAATGAATGAATGCAGTAAATTGACTAAAATAACAAAATCCAACATACCAAATACACAAATAAACATATCCGCACATAACACGCCATATCAAGAAGACAGATAAGCAAATACACAAATACATATCAAGTTGGCCAGATAGCCATGTACACAAACACACATACTAACGTCAGGTGGTAGCAATATACGGGCGAATCAAAAGGAAAAGGTAAAGTCATCCCAGTCTCAGCTAAGATAACCCCGTCCAGTCTCTCATGTCACATACTATCGAAACTAGATGTCCATTGACCTCTTGTACTCATTCTAGCCAGACAAAGCCTGTTCATGTTCCCAAAATGCAAATCTCAAATACTTAACCCCGCCTCCACTCTGGAGTACTCGGGCACAAGAATCCGAAATAAGACAATTCACGTCTCGAGTTGGCCAGTCCCAAGAGTAAACTATCTACAATCGAAATTCCTCCCTGACGTACCTATCTACGGTCCTCAGATACCACGAGAAAGATTTAAGGCCTATATTATTCACAGTTCATAGCTTATGCTCGAACGAGCACTTAATCCTTCATACCTATTCACCACTCAGTCCAGGCTCACTTAACGCAGAGACCACGCGAAGCAGGCTCTGATACCAACTGTGACAGCCCCACCTCCCCCTAAGGCGAACCAGAGGGTTCGGCGGACGACCTGCCCAGCTCTCGCCGGGACTCAGTCGTTCACTTCAGTCCTCAATTAAAATCGAAATAAAACACAGGAATAAATATAATGACAATCCAAAACTTAACGCAAAACTTATATACATTGCTATCTCAAAAGGGAGTACAAACATCGAATATACAAAGGTTCTCAATTCACCATACATCCAGCCCGCCGAGCATTAGGGCGAGAACCATTACAAAACCAAAGAAAACAGTCTAGGCTAGACTCTACCGAGCTCTCGTCCTTGCTCGCCGTCCCCTGTTAAGGAAAACAAAACTAAAGGAATGAGCTAAAAGCTTCAGTGAGGTTCCGAACACATAGGCAACAAGAAGTTCAATGCATTCATTACATTTACATTCAAGATACAATCATAGCGATAAACACATTCATTGGTCGGGCTCACGGGGACATTTTCGTTCGTTCGTTCGTTCTCCTGTCATTCCCCTTATTCCTCCGGTCAATTAAATAAAATGCATTTTTAGTAAATAAACCCCTCGTTCGTTCTTTCGTTTCGTTCACCCCCTCCTGGAAATTGGCCAGGCTCCACCAACCTACAAGGTAATACTCGAGTATACCAACGTTCACACCCAGGGTCACCATATCGCCCGACCGAGTCCACTTCTGGCTCGAGTCGATCGGTAACGAAGGGCAGGGCCCAGTTCAGCCAAACGGCTTACATTCATGCGCAACTAATGTAGCAATCATTAAATCATTGAAAATTTCACGTTTCATTTAGGTCGAGCGCGGTAAAGTACACGCTCGCCTAGAAAACTCATTTTCGAAATCCTTGAAAGCACTTAACACATTATCAAACAAGAACACAAGTCATAAAGTCAAGAAAAATATAGTAAACAAGGAACACTCACCTATATACGCAAAACAACGTGCAAAATTTCCTTCCGGATATTATTTTTAGTCACCAAGAAAACCTAAGATTAAACAAGAAAGAATATTACAGCTCATCTAACACAAACAATTAGGTGAAATCAAAGAACTCGACAATTGATGAGTAGAACGTATAAAAGACTTTAAAGTGAAACGAGGACATTTGGACCCGTGGACAAAAATAACTAGGGTTTCATAGTCGAAACGTAAAACCCAACTCAAAAGGGTTATAAAATTTTCCAATGGAAACACTTGAACCAAAGACAAGTCGGAATCCAACTAGATAGGCTAAGAAATACTGTTTTCGGGATCGTTTATATGGTTCAAAATCATCTCATATTCAAGTAGATATTATAGACTAAATGTCTTAATGAAATTCATGTAAAAAGGGAGGACAAAATACCCAAGAAAACCCTAAACCACTCCTTTTTATTTGGTAAGCGTAAGTAAACATTTGGAGTTTCCAATTGAAGAAGGATCATGTTTTAAGATGGAAAACGGTCATAGTATTTGCCAAACGAAAATATACAAATTCAAATAGAAACTTAGCCCTCGAGCGAAAATTTGGCCAGCACGCCCTTTGTATTTACCTATTTTTCCAGCCATTTATGGCTTCATTATTTTTCTCAATCAATCCCAAAATCACACACAATATCATCTCATTTCAATAGCCATTCCATAGGCTCAAAGTCATATAAGTACAAAAATCAAGCTAACAACATGTGCGGAAATGAAGTTTAACAAAAGACAGATTTGACGGGTTTTGCGTAACGGATACATCCGAAGCTACTCTTATCCGATTGGAATGTAATTTATACCGTTTCGAAGCTAAGACAGAGAGCTACAATTTTGATGAAGATCACTAAGTCCAAATTCCAGTGTAACCTAGTCAAATTCCCAATTCCCAGAACCAAGTTCCAACTAATCGGCTAATTAACCGTACTACATTTAAATGGCCATATCGCAGGCTACCAAAGTCCGTTTAAGGTATTCTTGGAGGCGTTGAAAACCTAAGACAAAGACCTACAACTTTCATGAAGACCACTCAGTCCAATTCTCACACTAACTAGGCCAAATTTACCAAAACAACTCCAGATGTTCCAGTTCAAAATTCACTGCAGAAATCCACTAGCAGTCCTGCTTTATTCACTCATATCTCAGCACACACAACTCCAATTCACATAATTCCAAAGCCATTTGAAAGCTAAGATACAAGGCTATAATTCTTAAGAAGACATCATCAACCAATTCGGTAATATTCCTGGTCAAACTAACCACTTACAGAGGCTGATTTTCATTTTCGGACAGAAACAGGGCAGCAGGGGTATTTCAGACGTTTCACAGGTTACGTTGCTCCGATGGAGTTGAAATTTTGTAGAAAACTATAAAACATCATTCTCTACAACTTTTATGTTTTGTGCTAAGGCTAGTTCGGCCTCGAACAAGGTGAAATAGAACAGGGAAAAATTGGAAAAAATGAAACCCTAATCTGGAATTCATGCATTCAAGTGCTAATCTTCCACAAAACAACATCTAAAACAACTAAAAACCACTACTAAGCAATTAATTGAAGTAAAGAAGAGGTTCTTGGCAAAATACCTTATCTCCCTATGAAAGATGGTAGCTTAGGCTTTATCCTCCAAAAATAACTCCACAAACACCTTGGAAACTACTTGGAAAGTAAGTTTTATAGAGTAGTTTGCAAATTAATCGGTTGAAACTCAAGATTTGGACAAGAAATTGAAGTGGAAGATGAAGAACTCTCTTGGTTTCTCTCTCACTAATATCAGCCGAAGGAGACAAGAAAATGAATGAATTTTGGTCAAAAATCTGATTTTAGTAAAGTTACCAACCTTGGTCAAAAGTCCAACTTCTAATAGCATAGTGACACTTGGCTCCTTTTAGGGTTTTAAGCTTATCCTTTTGTCTACCAATGGTAATTTATCTAGCTAACTTTTAATTGTCTCCTAGCACCTTGTAAAATAATAATACTTCGCACAAAAATCACTTAATCACCAAAAGTTTATCGCACTAGCGGGTCCCACGTCCATAACGCACTTCAAATTTAACCCGAACTAACTTATACTAGAAAAATGGTTGGAAAAACTATATTCACTTATAAAGTGTCCAGAAAATTAATGTAGTAAAATAAAATAAGGAAAATGCATGAAAAGGAATAGAATTAAATGGTATAAATTAAGAAAAATTTTACGGGCTCTCACACTCTCTCCCCCTTAAAAAAATTTCGTCCTCGAAATTTTCCTTTTAATGGGATCCATCAAATCTAAAGTAACCAATGGCCTATACCTTCTACGTCCTCAGAAGAAACGAGGGTCTTCATTCCAGTCCCTTCTCTATTTGACGGTCCAGGGTCGGTCTGGGTTGGCTGCTGGGTTTCTTTCTTTTCGCGCAATTGAACCGGGCAATTAGCAATCCGATGCTTGGCGCTCCCACAGCGCAGACATCTTCCCCCCTTTTTCCAACAACCCACTTCAATATGATTGGATTTTCTACAATAGCTACAAAATGGAAAAGGAATTGAGGTTTGATCTCTTCGTGAGATACCTCTTAGTGGTCCTTTTCCACTCGGGTCTCCTCCTGGAGTATCCTTCCTAAGTGTCTCCAAAATTTTCACACCACCCGCTCCACGACCCTTCTTAGCAAATGGCCTACCTTGCTTACCCTGTTCTGGCCTTTGACTCTCAAGAGATGCGCTCCTTTTCTTTGCATGGAAGGTCTTCACTTGTGGCCTTGCAATTTCTATCCTTTGAGTTTTCTCTGGAACCCTCATAGAAGTAGTGCTTGGTGCCATTGCTAAGGCCTCCTCGGAAATTCCTTCGTATTTCCTTTTTAGCTCTAAGTTCTTGTGCAAGAGCTCAATTTTTTCTGAATACTCGTGCTTCCATCGCCCTTCCCAGTATGCGGCTAGTTTCTTTTGGACTTCTATTTCGTCTCGAAGAACCACGATTTCCTTATACATCTCAACCCAATGTGCCATCTCACAGAATTGCTGGAACTCAGATGATAGCCTGTCGGGCAAAACAATGGGTCATAATAAATTCTTAAATACAAGTGGCACTCTCGGTCCGTGTTTTGTTCAGCTGTTGTTTCCCCTTTCTTCTCTTGACTCTTGGCCTCGCTTTGTTCCACTGCTATGACCATGTCCGCGACTACGTCTTCCTTCCATATATATATATATAGTTTTTCCCCTCCCTCTTTCTTTTCTTTTCAAAAGGGTACTTTAATGAATGAATGCAGTAAATTGACTAAAATAACAAAATCCAACATACCAAATACACAAATAAACATATCCGCACATAACATGCCATATCAAGAAGACAGATAAGCAAATACACAAATACATATCAAGTTGGCCAGATGACCATGTACACAAACACACATACTAACGTCAGGTGGTAGCAATATACGGGAGAATCAAAAGGAAAAGGTGAAGTCGTCCCAGTCTCAGCTAAGATAACCCCGTCCAGTCTCTCACGTCACTTACTATCCAAACTAGATGTCCATTGACCTCTTGTACTCATTCTAACCAGACAAAGCCTGTTCATGTTCCCAAAATGCAAATATCAAATACTTAACCCCGCCTCAACTCTGGAGTACTCGGGTACAAGAATCCGAAATAAGACAATTCACGTCTCGAGCTGGCCAGTCCCAAGAGTAAACTATCTACAATCGAAATTTCTCCCTGACGTACCTATCTACGGTCCTCAGATACCACGGGAAAGTTATAAGGCCTATAATATTCACAGTTCATAGCTTATGCTCGATAGAAAACACTTAATCCTTCATACCTATTCACCACTCAGTTTAGGCTCACTTCACGCAGAGACCACGCGAAGCAGGCTCTGATACCAACTGTGACAGCCCCATCCCCCCCTAAGGCGAACCAGAGGGTTCGGCGGACCGCCTGCCCAACTCTCGCCGGGATTCAGTTGTTCACTTCAGTCCTCAATTAAAATCGAAATAAAACACAAGAATAAATATAACGACAATCCAAAACTTAACGCAAAACTTGTATACATTGCTATCTCAAAAGAGAGTACAAACATCGAATATACAAAGGTTCTCAATTCACCATACATCCAGCCCGTCGAGCATTAGGGCGAGAACCATTACAAAACCAATAAAACCAGTCTAGGCTAGACTCTACCGAACTCTCGTCCTTGCTCGCCGTCCCCTGTTAAGGAAAACAAAACTAAAGGAATGAGCTAAAAGCTCAGTGAGGTTCCGAACACATAGGCAACAAGAAGTTCAATGCATTCATTACATATTACAAATAATTCAAGATACAAATACAAAATAAAGTGATAAACACATTCATTAAAAGGATACGGGCTCACAGGAAGCCATTTATTTCGTTCGTTCGTTCGTTCTTCTGCCATTCCCCTTATTCCTCCGGTCAATTAAATAAAATGCATTTTTGGTAAATAAACCCCTCGTTCGTTCTTTCGTTTCGTTCAACCCCTCCTGGAAATTGGCCAGGCTCCACCAACCTACAAGGTAATACTCGAGTATACCAACGTTCACACCCAGGGTCACCATATCGCCCGACCGAGTCCACTTCTGGCTCGAGTCGATCGGTAACGAAGGGCAGGGCCCAATTCAGCCAAACGGCTTACATTCATGCGCAACTAATGTAGCAATCATTAAATCATTGAAAATTTCACGTTTCATTTAGGTCGAGCAAGGTAAAGTACACGCTCGCTTAGAAAACTCGTTTTGGAAATCCTTGAAAGCACTTAACACATTATCAAACAAGAACACAAGTCATAAAGTCAAGAAAAATATAGTAAACAAGGAACACTCACCTATATACGCAAAACAACGTGTAAAATATCCTTCTGTGTGACAGCCCCACCTCCCCCTAAGGCGAACCAGAGGGTTCGGCGGGCCGCCTGCCCAGCTCTCGCCGGGACTCAGTCGTTCACTACATTCCTCAAATAAATTACAAGATAAAACTCAAATATTACATCAAATTCTCCAATATTTACATATCAAAAGCGAAGCGTCCATGCTTCCACTGCGCCACTCTGATCCATGATCCCAATTATTATACAAGAGGAATTCCACAACAATAAAATCACAACAAGCCTTCCTTCTCCACCAGCCCTGTGGAGGGGAATAAAATATTTTTGGGGTGAGCTAGAAGCTCAGCGAGTAACCAGGAAAATCATTAAACAAATATATTTCACAATGTTGAATTTCGATGATTTCGATGATGTCATGATTCAGAGATCAAATGTCTGTTTAGTGCTCTCGTGAGCCAGTGAAATCATTGCACTTAAACACCCAACGCTCAAATAGATCATTTAACATTAACTCGCGAACTCACGAAAGTGGGAGCAACGTCGGTGCCCCAGAACATGTCATGAACAATAAATAAGGTGGAGACATTGGTGTTCAGCACAAGACTCCCCAAGAACTCATCGAAGCCAAATCATGTCATGAATTCACATGCAAGCACGCATGAGATGCAATCGAGTAAATAATGCAAGAAACGGTTCATAAATAACTTTAGAAATAGTTTGAGGTCACTCACCTCCATGACTCAGAAATCATCCATCAAATATCATTGCCTTGCTCAAATCCAAGTCCTCAATCACAAACTCAATGCAAATAACTTCCTTCAAAAGTTCGGACAGCACTTCCCCTGAATTTCCTTACTTTTCCCAGCCATCACGGCTTCATTATATCCTCAGCCAGTCCCAAAGGTACACACACAACAACGAGTTCATCCAATAGCCATTCAGCAAGCTCCAAGTAGTACTAGTACAAATCAAGCTAGGGAAAAGGTCCGGAAATGAAGGTTTAGCTCAAACCAGAAAAACAGTTTTGGACATCACTTTGCGGTAATGGCACAACTTGCACTACGATTATCGGATTAGGGTGTAAGACCACCATCTCGAAGCTAAAAGACAGGGCTATAACAATGTAGAAGGCCACTCAGTCCGAATCCTAGCACAACTAGGTCAAAAATGCAGAAAACCAACCCAGAACCGTAATTGCAGGTTCCCAAATCACACAATGCTGTAATCAGTCCAATTCAGTCTATACAGGTCCAAATGCATTGATTCCAAAGGCATATGATAGCTAAGACATCAAGCTACATTTCATCAGAAGACACCAACAACAAAATCCAAACCAATTCCAGTCAAAACAGACAATTACAATCGCAGTTCGCACATTCTGATCACCCAGAACAGCAACAGTAAAAACGGCATAACTCACTCTACACTACTCCAAATGCCCTGAAATTTTACAGGCATCTCAAAAACATCAATACCTACAACTTTCATGTTTTGAGCCAAGGCCAATTCGGCCTCTATCTATGACCTAAAATTTCGGACAGAATGAAGAACCAAGAACCCTAATTTTCCAGAATTCCTTCCAAATCCAAAATTGATTGCAATTGCCAATCATTTACATCCACTAGAGTCATAACCCCTTATTACCAACCATCAAAAACAACCACACCATCATGATCATATGAAACCAGAAAATTCCCAAAAAAAATAAAAACTCAACCAAATCACTTCAAACCAAGAAATAAACCACAATTTCTAACACCATAGCCACCATTAGGCATAAATTCAACATCATTAGATATAGGAGGGTGTTCATATACCACTTACCAAGTAACCAAGAGAGAGGAAGATGTTGGACACCTTAAGCCTTCAAACAAACTTCACTAAACTACTTCCTAGCACCCAAGGAAGGAATTTTATGGAGTAAAAACTAATTTAAGCAAGTAGTTTGGATGATTTGAGCTAGGAATTTGCCAAGATGTTGAAGAGTTTTGTCTTTCTTCTTGCTAGAGAGGTTCGGCCATCAAGGGGTGAAAAATGGTAAGTTTTTTTGTGAATTTTGAAGATATTTAATCCATAAGTCAAAAGGTCAAAACCATGAATAGTAAATCATAAAGTCCACCCAATAGAAAAATGACACATGGCATCTCATTAAATGCAATTCAATCCTTTCTTTTCTCTCTCACATCAATCACCTCACACTCCTTTACTTATCCATTAACACCCGATAAATTTTACACAGTATCCGGAATTTACCTAATTGGCCGAATTTTTCCGAACTTTTCGCACTAGTGGGTCCCACGTCCGTTATAAACTCTTAATTTCTCAAAAACTCTCCAATACTAGAAAAATCATTTGAAAATGATATTTGCTCATAAACTTTATCTGGGAAAATTTTCTAATCAAGAAAATGTAGAAAATGCGGGCGTTTCAAACTCATTTTTTTTCGGGGCGTCACATTCTGGATATTATCTTTAGTCACCAAGAAAACCTAAGATTAAATAAGAAAGAATATTACAGCTCATCTAACACAAACAATTGGGTGAAATCAAAGAACTCGACAATTGATGAGTAGAACGTATAAAAGACTTTAAAGTGAAACGAGGACATTTGGACCCGTGGACAAAAATAACTAGGATTTTATAGTCGAAACGTAAAACCCAACTCAAAAGGGTTATAAAATTTTCCAATGGAAACACTTGAACCAAAGACAAGTCGGAATCCAACTAGATAGGCTAAGAAATACTGTTTTCGGGATCGTTTATATGGTTCAAAATCATCTCATATTCAAGTAGATATTATAGACTAAATGTCTTAATGAAATTCATGTAAAAAGGGAGGACAAAATACCCAAGAAAACCCTAAACCACTCCTTTTTATTTGGTAAGCGTAAGTAAACATTTGGAGTTTCCAATTGAAGAAGGATCATGTTTTAAGATGGAAAACGGTCATAGTATTTGCCAAACGAAAATATACAAATTCAAATAGAAACTTAGCCCTCGAGCGAAAATTTGGGCAGCACGCCCTTTGTATTTACCTATTTTTCCAGCCATTTATGGCTTCATTGTTTTCCTCAATCAATCCCAAAATCACACACAATATCATCTCATTTCAATAGCCATTCCATAGGCTCAAAGTCATATAAGTACAAAAATCAAGCTAACAACATGTGCGGAAATGAAGTTTAACAAAAGACAGATTTGACGGGTTTTGCGTAACGGACACATCCGAAGCTACGCTTATCGGATTGGGATGTAATTTATACCGTTTCGAAGCTAAGACAGAGGGCTACAATTTTGATGAAGACCACTTAGTCCAAATTCCAGTGTAACCTAGTCAAATTCCCAATTCCCAGAACCAAGTTCCAACTAATCGGCTAATTAACCGTACTACCTTTAAATGGCCATATCGCAGGCTACCAAAGTCCGTTTAAGGCGTTCTTGGAGGCGTTGAAAACCTAAGACAAAGACCTACAACTTTCATGAAGACCACTCAGTCCAGTTCTCACCCTAACTAGGCCAAATTTACCAAAACAACTCCAGATTTTCCAGTTCGAAATTCACTGCAGAAATCCACTAGCAGTCCTGCTTTATTCACTCATATCTCAGCACACACAACTCCAATTCAGGTAATTCCAAAGCCATTTGAAAGCTAAGATACAAGGCTATAATTCTTAAGAAGACATCATCAACCAATTCGGTAATATTCCTGGTCAAACTAACCACTTACAGAGGCTGATTTTCATTTTCGGACAGAAACAGGGCAGCAGGGGTATTTCGGTCTTTTCACAGGATACATTGCTCCGATTGAGCTGAAATTTTGTAGGAAACTATAAAACATCATTCTCTACAACTTTTATGTTTTGTGCTAAGGCTAGTTCGGCCTCTAACAAGGTGAAATAGAACCGGGCAGAATTGGGAAAAAAAATGAAACCCTAATCTGGAATTCATGCATTCAAGTGCTAATCTTCCACAAAACAACATCTAAAACAACTAAAAACCACTACTAAGCAATTAATTGAAGTAAAGAAGAGGTTCTTGGCAAAATACCTTATCTCCCTATGAAAGATGGTAGCTTAGGCTTTGTCCTCCAAAAATAACTCCACAAACACCTTGGAAACTACTTGGAAAGTAAGTTTTATGGAGTAGTTTGCAAATTAATCGGTTGAAACTCAAGATTTGGACAAGAAATTGAAGTGGAAGATGAAGAACTCTCTTGGTTTCTCTCTCACTAATTTCAGCCAAAGGAGACAAGAAAATGAATGAATTTTGGTCAAAAATCTGATTTTAGTAAAGTTACCAATCTTGGTCAAAAGTCCAACTTCTAATAGCATAGTGACACTTGGCCCCTCTTAGGGTTTTAAGCTTATCCTTTTGTCTAACAAGGGTAATTTATCTAGCTAACTTCCAATTGTCTCCTAGCACCTTGTAAAATAATAATACTTAGCACAAAAATCACTTAATCAACAAAATTTTATCGCACTAGCGGATCCCACGTCCATAACGCACTTTAAATTTAACCCGAACTAACTTATACTAAAAAAATGGTTGGAAAAACTATATTCACTTATAAAGTGTCCAGAAAATTAATGTAGTAAAATAAAATAAGGAAAATGCATGAAAAGGAATAGAATTAAATGGTATAAATTAAGAAAAATTTTACGGGCTCTCACAGTTGTTCCCTCCTTTTGTTGCTTGTGTAACTTTGGTGTTGGATTTAAATAGTAAAAGGTGTAAGTAGTACATTTTTGCTAACTTGAAAATTGATTGGCATGATTTATATATGTGATAATAAACCCAGAAGAGAATAGCGGAAAGCTTCAGTTGCGGAAACCTTCTTCGAAGATGCATGCAAAAATTTCATTTCAACCCCACAAGTTTCCCCTTGTTCTACTATGGCCCATAAAATTGGAAAAGTTAATCATTTCTGCCCTTTTAAATGATAACTTTTCTTTGGCATGTTTTTATGTGATTTTGGATAGATTATTGGTGAATTTTAGGATGAATTTTGAAGTTTAACAATTTTTGATAGATTTATAGTTTTTGATTTGGATCTTTGTAAAAATGGTTTAGATTTGGGTAATATTTTTTGTTTGGGGTTTGGTGAGATGGTTTTGATTTATTATTGTGAATTTTAGCATTTGATTTTGGTAGGCTTCATCTTAAGCCATTAATTTATTTTATTTTAATTAAGACTCTTAATATTTGTAATAATAATGATTTGACCCCTCAAACTTCTTTAACTCTTTCAATTGGGTCCTTGTTTATTTTAATTTGTTGAATATGGGTTGTTTACTTTTATTTGAATGCTTTGATTGATTCGATTTCGTGTTTATTTCCATTTCTTGTGATTATTTGTTACTTAAAGTGATGCCTTAACTTTTTTTCTTTGTTTTGGAGAGCAAACAAGAAAAATTTCATTTCATTAGGTCACCAATTCAAGGGAGGTACACTCTACTCCTTTATTTTGATTTTACTTGATCCTACATGCTCCTATGTGACTTTATGTGTGTAATTGCATGTTTTTTTGAATATTTTTTATTTTATCTATTGATTTATTCATTTCATTTGCTTTAATTTTGTATATTTATTTTAATTTAATTTTTAGTTATTTGAGAGGCATTAAATGCCACATTATAATAGTTAGCTTATTATTTTATTTTATTTCATCTTTCCCCTTTTAGATTGTAGTTAAGGCCTCCTAAGTATAATAGTTAGGTCTTTATTCGTTCTTTATTTGCTTTGTGTGTTTTGCATGCTTGCGTGTTTACGTGTTACTTACTTTCTTAGGGCCTTGCATCTAGATATAATGCTTATGTGTTACGTGCTATATGTGTTTATTTGATTTTATTATGTTTTATATGATTTATTTGATTATAATAAATGCATGATGTCACCACACTAAGTCCAACACTAGTTGTGACACTTTTTTCCGATTCCACACTAGTCCAACGCTAGTTGTGGCCCTTCTTTCTGATTTCTCACTAGTCCAACACTAGTAAGAACTTATAAATATGGGCTAGTCCAATACTAGACCCTTAGGAACCGATCATGCGCTAGATCATGTTTGCGTGACAAATCACTACATTTCATGTATATTTTTTCACTTTTTAGGGTTTTTTGCATGACATTTCCTTGTATATATATCTCCCATCCCCATGTATGAAACATGACATATAGACTTGCATTCCATTTAAGAATTAGAACTAGGTTAGTACATTTGCTTGATTAAATTAGGGAAATACCCCTTGAATATGAGATATGGATGAGTATGACTTTGGAGCCTTAGCACGCTCGTATTCCCTCTATAAAAGAGAAAATTGAGTCACGAATTTTAGTTCCTCGCACCCGTTATGATGCATTCCTTTAGGGCATAAATATTTGTATATTATTTTCCATTTTTCCAAGTCTCATTGTTGCCTATTCGTGACCTCTTCAAAGAATCACTTTTGGGCGTTGCAATTAATGCGATTTGCACCAATCAAGCTTTTAAAAAGATATCTTGATCCCGATATCCTCTTAGGTCCAAGTTTTGCATCCATATAACGACATCCAAATGTGATAAATTCTTAGATTAAAATAAGAAAATTTTTGACTAAATCACGCAACTAGCCTTTGTTAGGTTGAAAGGGTGCCTTGGATTTTATTCTTGCCATCCCTTTCTTCAAATGTGATTCTCGACCCCTTTTCTCTTGATTTTCGCAGACTTGGAGTCATTTAAAAAGGATTTTCTCTACTTTTTTCTTTAAAAATTCACTTTAGGTGACTTGGTACACCTTAACTCAATACCAAGTGGCGACATCTATTTTTCATTAAAAACCCTTTTTAAACTATTATTTTTGGGTCAAAATCGTCGCACTTTTTAGTCCCATTTAGACCTATTTCTTTATTCATTTTGTTAAAAACAAAAACTCATTTTTTCAAATAAAAAATTAATCAAAATTCGTTTTTATAAATACTTTATTTTTCATTCAAAAATGGGGTGCGACAGCTTGGCGACGCAACTGGAGAGTTTAGAGGGTCCGAGCATTTGATTTAGTCAATTTTTTTTCTTTCTCTAATCTTCTTATATATCACATTTGGAGATTTTAGGTTGCATTTTTTCCTTTTTAGGGTTTCTTGCATATTCGCACACGCAATCATTTCGATATCCGTATATGTGATGAGTTATGTGTTTATTTTCTTTCATTTACTTATATTTATATATCGCGCTTGCATCTTGGGGGGTAGCTACCCTAGAACCTTCAACCGCATTTGATGGTATTATAATCCCTCCCCTCAAAAGAAAGCACCTCATGCGTGCATGCATTACTTTTACCCTATTTTGTCTTTTTCGTGGGTGCTTCCCACATTTCCTTGTAGAATTAGAATCGATTTCCTTAGGTAGGTGGATGGTGTGCTCTGTGCTCATAGCGATGCCTAAGGGATCACTCAAGCCATCGACCGAAGGCCTTGGGATTGATGACCTTTTGCCTCTTGGTCTGAACGCTTGGGAGCCTGAAGCCTTATCGAGTCTAGATGCATTAGTAAGCCAAAACTCATGCATCCATGATAGAAATTGCCTAAATTAGAGTCAACCTTACCCAAATAGGAACACTAGGTACGAGGGGAGGAATTACATCTTTCTTTCTTTAATTACCTTATATTTTTCATATTATTTTTGTTTGCTCCAATGTGTTATGTGTCATATATCAATCGAATAAACCTTTCTTTGTTCTATTGCATTCATGAGCCTTAGAAATAAGAGTTCTGGCATGATACTCTTTTAGAACCTATCCTCCTAGATAGGTTATTATACGTTTAAATTTCGATGTATTGCATTTGTCAATTAATAATTGCACATCATTTTAGGCCCATCCGGGCATACGAGGGTCCATTTAGGTCATGTTTTCATTTCAAATTGCATATTTAATTGCTTTGATAAATTGGCATCATGCATAAAATTTAGAGGGAATGCCACTTGGGGAATCCCACGTTAGGAATAAGCCATCTAGTGTCTCGGATATGTAATCCAATGAGACTTGCACGTCTATATTTCTTGTACCATCCAAAGGGGGAGTGCATGAGGTAAGGTAGGATCCGATCTTTCCTATAGAGCAATTTTTGTACATTAGAATATGAGCATCTAACAATAATCTTTTGGCCATTTTAACATAGTTGGTAAAATTTCCTTGCGTAAATGACATTAAATTGAAGAAATTCACAGATAATTCCTCATTGTTGAGATGATAAATATATCGAGGCCAAATCTTGATTTTAGAAAACTCATAGACTAATGCATTGCAATGAATTTTTTTTAAACTACCAATGGACAGACAATTCAATCGATTTTTGAATAAACCATCAATTCCATTCAATCCATTTGAACCGATTATTCATTTTTTAGGACAATTTAATTCAATCCATTTGACCAATTTATTCATCAGTTTCATCCAATCCATTTTGTCAATTCATTCATTTCATCTATTTGATCAATTCATTCACTTTTAGAATAATTTAATCATTTTGAACAAATCATTAACTTAATCCATTCATTCATTTTTAGGGTGATCTAGTCAATTTTGAATAAATTATCAATTTCATTCAATTCGTTTGACCAATTTACTCATTTCTAGGACAATTCGGTCAATTTCGAATAAATCCTCAATTTCGTTCAATTCATTTGACAAATTTACTCATTTTTAGGACAATCTGGTCAATTTTGAATAAATCATCAATTTTGTTCAATTCATTTGACCAGCTTACCCATTTTTAGGGCGATCCAGTCATTTTTTGAATAAGTCATCAATTTCATTCGACCCATTTGACCCATTTATTCTTTTTTAAGGTTGCGATCTAAGGTTTACTGAATAAACTAATCAAGGCATTGCAATTCTTTCAAGAGTAGCCTCTTTCACACATCACTTTATGTGTTAATCAAAATAATCAATCCAATGAAACTTTGTCCTCATTTTGTTAGGACAAATGTCTCTTCTCACTCCAATTGGCCAAATTTTTTCAAATTGCTTTTCACTCGAATATCAGTAAGTTGATCGGATTCATCAGGTATTGTACGTGCCTACCCTAGAGGATTGCATTCTCATGTTAGACCTACTCTAGGCACAAAAGGGCTCCTCCAATAGGACATGTATCCGAATTACTTTAATTTTTACTAACTCGTGTCTTTTTTTTTTCTTTTTCTTTCTTTTGTCAGCAGTTAATCAAGAGGAAAATCTAAATAGGGTTTTCCTAAATTTTCAGGTAATTACAAATATAGCTACATAAAGAAACCCCATCATTACACGATCACCTAGTCGAGCTTCGAGGAATAGTGTAAACATGAGTACACATCCTGAATCATCCGATAGGTCTGCAACAACGCCAACAGTGGACCTTGCAAATTTGGGAGTTCAATTGAGCATGTTAAACAAATTCAATGAATTGAGCATGAAAATGACAACCCAAAGGCGCATGATTGACCAACTGGTTGCTAGCAGTGGTGGTATCCAACATGATCCCATGCCTATCAGCCAATCTGAAATAGAACACCAATCACCTCCTCTATCCCATATCCAAGTTACCATTACACAGTCCTTTGCAAACATACCCGAAGAGACTTTCACCTACTCCGCTTCTAGTTTTTCATATATTTACCCCCAATGAAGAAATTTGAAAATCCTGAACTAGTGAGATCATTCCCTCTTGAAGGGAGTTTCGATAAATTTGAGGAGTTGTCTTTGGTTAAAATTCATGAAAATCATTCATGCGTGTGTCTTTTGTTTAACTATGTTTTGTAAATAGTGTTGAATCAAGTGGCTTTTAAAGACATGTCTTGTTTAACAAATAACATGCTATTAGGTTTGATCTTTATCTTGAAATTCAATAAAATGTACAGTTTTCTATATACTGTGTTACTTATGCATTCTTTTCAGATGGCCAAGAATAAAATTCTCTGACTCTTTGGCTATCACAGTTTTGAAATTTGATGGTAGCAATTTCGATATCTCATGAATGTGAATTTGGATTTCAAAATGAGAGGAGTAGCGAAAAGACATTCGCAAATGTTTCAAAAAGACCCGAATGGTATAAAGAGAAACTCAAGCCGAATTGGGATCAAGATTAAGGAAATAAGAATCAGTGGTCACTTGATAAGAAATAGCTAAAAGCCATCTGTCATGGTCAGTGCTATCAAAAGAGAATGGCCCGTGCTTACCAAAGGGTCAAATCATGACTATTCAGACGAGAAGACAAAGCGTTGAGATAGATTTTGTCGGTGCAAGATGAGGCCAAAAGAAGAGTTTGCCCCAAATTGGCAAGGTTCTTTTATTGTCAAAAAGGTATTGCCTGGTGGAGCACTTATTGTTGCAGAAATGGATGGACAAATTTTTTCTCAACCCATCAATTCAGATATGTGTAAGAAATTCTTCATGTGATAAATGGAAAGTTTCCTTTCAGGGTTAATGCAAAGAATGGAATGAAAGTCAGGCTTTCTTCCTTTCCAATCAAACATTCTATCCCTAGTTATTCCTTTTGAACCTTCAGAATAAATTATTTCATTTGGCAACCCCTGAAGATCGCAAACCCCACACTAGGTAAGTTTGAGTTGAAAAAGAGCAAATAAAAGCCTCAAGAGGTGAAAAGTGATAGAGGAACAAAAGGAAAGAAAATTAAAGGACAAAACCTCAATTAAAAACTAAGTTGGGGCAAATTTTGAAAAAATTTCAAAAGATGAATGGAATGAGAGAAGAGAAAAGAAAAAGAAGGAAAAAAAATTAAAGAAAAGAACGTCGGTTGAGAATAAACCAGGGCAATTTTAGTTTAATTCTAAGTAGGGTTAATATGAAGATGTGATTTCAGGTGATTTAAACACTTATAGAATCTGCCTTCAAGCCTTAACCTTTTCTCAGCACCTCACTTGACCACATTACAAATAAAACTGAAAGTCCTGACTTCCGTTTTTTGCATCACTTCTTTTACGAGATTTTCTAAATCATGGCAAATGATGTCAATACACCTTCACCAATTTTGCAAGGGAAGGATTGTCACACTGATACCATCATTTCTTAAAATACATTTCTGAGTTGATAAAGGCTATCGGCAAGATGGGTTCATTAGTGAAAAGCCGAAAGGGCACCTTTGAAAAGAAAAGAAAAAAAAAAGAGAATAAAAAGAAAATAAAAAGATGGGGGTAGCCTTAGTGAAAACCCGAAAGGGCGCTAAGGTAGGATTTTATGAGGAAAAGTGAGCTTGGATTTGAAGGGCTGGTGATTCAATTCATTAGAATTTCTCTTTATATTGTGGTTCTGTTGCCAAGCATTGGACTCCGGAGAAACGATATCTAAAGGGTCAAATGTGGCATTTTGTTCGAGAATCAAAGTGTTTTGCTTCATCAAACATAAACTTTTGATTGTACAGGTTCATTTCTCTAAAATCAATTTTCTATCAATAAAGGTAAATCGTTTCTTTCATGTTACTTGGATTTTCATCATTTTTGTGTAAATAAAATATTTTTCTTCTGTTTCATGGTTTCATTTATCTCTTTGGATTTATCAAATGGCAATCCCTCTGATTTATTGAAAGTCCCTGGATACCAAATTAGCGTTCGAAGTCAACGAACTTGATATAGTTCACAGAGCAAAGTTGAGTTTTTGCAGCATCGATGGGAGAACATCATAATACTCATGTTTACACGTTTTTTGAAAGCTAGACGGGTTGAATAGTGGTGGCATTATTTGTTCTTTCTCTTGCAAGTCCATACGTGTTTCAAATAACAAAACTGGGGCAAATTTTTTATATAATTGTGGAATGTCGTCCAAGAATTGAGTATTCATGGTTCAGACCGAGAAAGAGATATGAATCAAAGTCTTAAGGAGGAACAATAATGCTATAATGCAGAGTGAATGATCGGTTGCACAATAATTGATTGAAGGTGGGGTAAATATTTTGAAAATATTCTCCAGGTGAGTATTTAAGAACTTTTTCATGCACTAACGCTTGCTTCTTGGCAATTTAATTTCCTGTTGGTGAGTCTCAGAGTCCACCGCGCACCCTTCTATCCCCCTTCTTGAAAATCAAATTTAATTTCCTATTGGTGAGTCTCAGTGTCTGCCGCGCGCCCTTCTGCTCCCCTTCTTGACAAATCAAATTTAATTTCTTGTTGATGAGTCTCAACATCCAGCGCGCACCCTTCTACCTCCCTTCTTGACAATCAAACTTAATTTCCCTTCTATCCCATTTCTTGGAGCGCAACCGCATCTCTCCGCACATCTTTTTCTAACTATATCAATTTATTTTGATTGACCAATGTCTCGACAGGCTTGGGTTGTATCCCACTGACCGTTAATATCTCGTTGGGTTTGGGTTTTATCCCACCAATCTCGGCAGATTTGGGTTGTATCTCACTGACCATTTTTATCTTGTTGGGTTTGGATTTTATCCCACAAATTTCGGCAGGATTGGGTTGTATCCCACTGACCGTTTTTATCTCGTCGGGCTTGAATTTTATCCCACTTTATCCCACCAATCTCGGCAGGCTTGTGTTGTATCCCACTGACCGTTTTTATCTTGTTAGATTTGGGTTTTATCCCACCAATCTCGGCAGGATTGGGTTGTATCCCACTAACCCTTTTTATCTCGTTGGGTTTGGGTTTTATCCCACCAATCTCGGCAGGATTGGGTACCATTTTTATCTCATTGGGTTTCGATTTTATCCCACCAATCTCGGCAGGCTTGGGTTGTATCCAACTGATCGTTTTTATCCCACCAATCTTGGCAGCCTTGGGTTTTATCCCACTGACCATTTTTATCTCGTTGGGCTTGAGTTTTATCCCATCAATTTTCGGTAGAATTGGGTTGCATCCCACTGACCGTTTTTATCTTGTTGGATTTGGGTTTTATCCCACCAACCTCGGCAGGTTTGGGTTGTATCCCACTGATCGTTTTATCTTGTTGGATTTGGGTTTTATTCCACTGACCTTTTTATGATTACATGTTTCAGTTCATGGCAGAATAACTACAGGCAAGTATTTGGTGTCTACGTCTTTGTTTGAGTTTCGAAGAGGAGCAAGCTGTAGACACCAAAATTTCAATTTTATTTAATTCAATTTTAGCTTTATATTATTCATTATTTATTATTATTTATTCTTATTCTTATTTTATTTTATTTTAGTCGACTAAGTTTGCAAAATGATAGTTAGTGTTTATTTTTGCTTATTTGTAGTAAATTAGGTTCATCATTTTTTTTTTTAAAATATTTTTGCATTAAATTTCTGAAAAGGAAAATTCTCACAAAAATTCAAAAAAATTTGTTTTTAATCCTTTTAAGATTTAATTTCTTTAAAATAAATGAAAATTTTGCAATGCAATTTCAATTAGAAATTAATATTTTTGTTTACTTAAATTGATTTTGAAAAACAAAAAATAAATAAATAAAAGAAGATAGGTGGAGGCCATGCACCATAGGTAGGTGGGGTACATGCAAAAGAGACAAGTGTCTCTATTTTTCTTTTGACACCACAACATCTAGAGAATAGGTGGGTAGGACACTTGGAAGCCTAGGAAAAATTTGAAAAAAAAAACAACAAACAAAAGCAAACAAAGGAGGGGCTTGGCGGCTGGGGGTTCAAGCTACGAAAGAGAAAAGAAGGGAGAAAAAGAAAGGTTCCGGAGGGGAAAAAAAAAAGGCTACTGGGAGTGAGAGATAGAGGGAAAAGGAAGGGTTTCGAACAAAATAAAAAACAAGGAAAATGGAGGAGAACCTGGAAAAGAGAGCAAGAAAGAGGAGAGGAAGCTGCGGGCTGGAGCAAGAGAAAAGAGCTGGTGAGGAGCTTTGGGAAGAAAGGAGGAATAAGCAAGGAGAAAGAAAGAAAAAAGTTGACGAGAGGCTTCAAGTAGAAAAGAAAAACAAGAGAGGCTTGGGGAAAAAGTGGGTTTCAGGAACGAAAGAGAGAAACGGGAAGCAAGGAAAAGGGGAGAAAAGAGGCTACGGGCAAGGGGGAAAAAGTAGAGAACCGAGAGAGAAAGAAGAAAGGGAAGGCTGAACAAAAAGGAGGAAACAACAAAAAGAAACTAGAAAGAGGGAAGAAACCAGAAAAAAGGAAAAGAAAGATCAAAAGAGGAAGAAAATGAGGGTTTCGGCAGAGAGAAGAGAGGAGAGATTGAGAGGGAGTAAGAACTGAACAAGGAAACGCTATTGAGGAGATAGTCGGCAGAACAAAGGAAATAGAAAAAGAGAGAGAAAACGGGAAGAAAAAGGAAGAAACAGAAAAATTTTCTGGGAAAGAATCTGAAGGCCAGGTTGAGCTGTCAGCTTTGCTCATCGTCAAAATCCTATCTTTTCTGGAGTTCTTGGAGTGGATTCTCTGTTTCTGCACCTTCTGGGGAGGGATCTGAATAACTTTCATTCAAAAACTGTTTGGAAAAAAAGTCACCAAGTCTGTTGAATCGTGACTCCAAGGTCCAGGTTCATCATCGCTGAGTTTCTGCGGCAAAGTTCCATTTGCTTCGTCGGCACGCCATTTCTTGGAGATTTCACGTTGGTTTGATGCTATAAACATATTGAGGTGATCCTTACTTCTCTTTTGTTAATTTTATATGATTTTCATGAAGATTTGAGCTTAATGGACATGAAACTCTAGAATGTTTTTGTGAGGACTCATGTTTTTATTCTTACTTTAGTCTATTTTATAATTATTTTGTCCTAGTGTTATTTAATTTTATTATTTTTGCATGAATTTTTCTTAAATTAAGCTTTTATCGCGTGCACGTCGAAAGTTTCTCGAAAGTCGCACCAGCGCGACTAATTGGAGATTTGAGGATGTAGTATTAGACTAGTAAGTATGAGTAATTACAGTGTTAGAGGAATTACCTTGTAGGAATAGTGTATAACTGTAGCAAACAAGAGAGAAACTGGCAGTGCAAGGCACTATTTCCTTACTATTGAGAGTTGACTCTTTGTACAAACTTATGGTTAGCCTTTCCTTCATTTTTCCACCACAAACAAATCAAACTTTCACTCCCTCACTCTCTCTCATTCTCGGCCGAACCAAGGAGGACAAAGGAAGGGAGAAAAGCTTCACCTTTTAGCTTCAATCTTGCTTGTTCTTCATCATCCAACCCACAAATCATTTGGATTCTTGCTCTAGCTTGAAGGAAGGTGCAATCTTGTGGTGTTTCTTGGTGAAGTAGTGGTGGAAAGTCTTGCTTACAACTAGGGTTTAGGAGTTTGAAGAGGTAACCACTTCATCCTTCCTTAATCTTTCAAATTTTACCAAGAGTAGAGGTTATATTTCATGGGTTGAAAGCCTAATCAAGATTCTAGGCTAGAGAACTTGAGGAACTTTTATTTCTTGCTTTATATCCTAGGCTAGTGGTCTTGAGGTAGCCTTTAGGTAGCTGACTTGAGGCTTTTTACTTGATTGTTGTTGTTTGTGTGATGAGTGACTTGATATTGGCTTGGTAAGAGGAGAGAAAATTGGAAGAAACTCTTGAGAGGTGCTAGCCAAATTTTGCTGCTTTGTTACCTTGCTTTGATTTCGAATTTTGTTGCTTATATGGCTGCTAAAATGCTTGTTATATGTTATATTATGTGTCTAAAAATTGTCTTTCAAAAATCATTTCAATTGGTTTCATAAAACTTGGGTTTTGAGAAAAGGTAGAAATCGGGAAAATAGCTGCCAGGGCAGCCAACCAGTGATTCTTTATTTGCGAATAAATCTTTGTACAAAAATCAAAATCAAGTGCCGTTTGTGGCATTTGAAACTAGACACCAAGCGCTTTCAAACGGTATAAAATTCTCCAGCTGATTCATTTTGAGTGAACCGTAGCGAACCAGCAAAGTGGACTGACCTGTTTTACCTGTCTATCCGAGAGAAACTGGGAAACTATATATTGTGCCTCAATTTCGTCCCTCTTGTGAAAGGAGTTTGGAAACGATTTCTTCTGATGAAATATAGCATTTCGAATCCAGTTTCTAACTCCATAAACCATTCTCAATTTGGACTTGTGTAGAGTTAGATATGGTATGATTTCAAAAACTGTGTCAAAGCTGGTAACTGGAAAATTGTTGAACAGGTTGTGAAATCCAGCCATCTTCAAACTGTTGAACAGGTTGTGAAATCCAGCCATCTTCAAACTGTTGTATCTTGCTATTCAAAAGTCCGAATTTAGTTTCGATTGTTGTGTTTAAAACTTTACTTGAAACTCTTGTTGTGCTATAAATTTCAGAGGTTAATTTAATACCTGTGAATTTTACCAAATTTTCAAACTTTGCTGAAAAACAAGAACTGGTTCTGCCCTATCTTCATGAAACAGTAACTTTGGGCTGGAATTTGAATGATTTCTAGTTGGAATCTGGGAAAAATGCCTTCTGGAAAGTTTTAGTACTATGAATCTAGTTTTCAACGGTATAAAGTTTTCAATTTTTGGACTTACTAAACTAAACTCAAGATCTGATTTTCCAAATATTATCGCATAAAGCTAAAAATTTCTGATTTCTTAAGAAATGAACTTTTATGAACTTCCCACTTCCTTTCGAGATTGATAGTCCATTTTAAATTTGATTTCATTGATGATACAAGTTTTCCTTGTGACTTTAAATCCTCATTTTTTAATCTCGATTTTCGGTGAATTAAAGCTCTTTTAAGGCATTGTTTAAGTTTTAAGCAAATGCATTTCTTCCTTGAATGTTAAGCGGCCTAGAGTACATGTGAGTGATAGTTGGTCGCTATTTCTTCAGGTGTTCAAGAGAGTTTCGAAAGGAATCAAGGTGCGGACAACTAAAGGTCTTTTATTTACTCACTTGCTTTTGAATTAGTGAGTGTCAAGTGCATGACTTGTTGCCTAATACTTGAATGGTTTCTTGTTGATTAAGTGAAATTAAACTTGTCGAGACGAGTGTGTACTTTATCGCACTCGTTTTCTTTTACTTTACTTGATAATTGACTTGCGTGAACTTGGCAATTTATACTTGTACTTGTGGGATGCCCAAAACTCATTGGCTAACCTTGCGACTCGAGCCGGCATGGGCTTGGTCGAGAAGCTTGGTGAACCATGAGAAAATGATAAAGTTTGATCTTTTGAGATCTTGCTTGGTATACTCCAGTAGTACTGCCTTTTTTATTTGAAGTTCGGGCCCAGTAGGGGTGTAACGGTGGACGAAAAATTGGTGAAAAGTGGAGTCTATGGATTTGATACTTACTCGGTTGACGGAGAGTCAACGTGTGACATTTTGGATCAAGGCCTTGGCAAAGCTATGTGAAATTAGCTCCTGAGAGCTACCGTATCCTTATTGATTGTGCTTTATTGTTATTTGTGAATTACATGAACTTTCTACCTATACTTCTTGTACAAGTGTTATTGCTACTTGAGCTTATGTGTTTGCATGCTTTTCTTGGTCTCACTGAGCGTTAACTCGCCCCCGTAGTTTATTTTCCTTAACAGGGATACGAAATGGGAAGATTTTGGCGAAGCTGACTTGATAGTATTTTGATTTGACTTAGATGTAAATGATTTAGTTAATTTTTTGATGGTTGTATTTATGGAGAAAGTTGATGTACCTTTTGAAAAATTTGTGATGTAAGACTTGAATGATTGTATAAAGAAGCGACTTTTCTTTGTATTGACTTTTATTATTGGTTGATTACCTTTAAGTTTAAATTTGACTCGTATTGAGCCCTGACGAGAGCTAGGCAGGCAGCCCGCCGATATCCTAGGGTTCGCCCTAAGGAGAAGTAGGGTCGTCACAGTTGGTATTAAAGCCTAGATTTAGAAATCTATTTGGGAGATGTTTTAGAGGCTTCACTCTTGGAAATAGGAAAGAGATAACTTAGTTATGCCTTAAGTTGATGTTTGAGTGAATTAGTGACTTTAAGTTTCTAACCTTGAGTTTTGTGGTTGTTTTGTACGAATGTAGAATGGTAATAAAGGTTATGTGGATAATGGTAATGGCGATGCTAACGGTCATTTGGAGCCTCTTAGACCAATCCGATATCGAGTACTTGGTGGAGAACCTTGTGTCCGATACTCACCTTCCACTAGGTTCCCTCGTTGTACCTGTAGGAAGACGCATGTCTATCCTAATGATCTAGTGCTGTCTATTGATGAGAAGCACCGACAGCTAGTGATTACTAATAGGGCTCTACTTGAGGAGATTGAGGAGTTGAGGGCTACGGTAGAGGGCTAGGGTGCTAGGATTTTGGAGTTTGAGGGGACAGTGATAGATGAGTGGGTTGGAGCTGAGGCTGCTCGTGTCCAGATCCAAAGGACTAGGACTCGTGTGACGCCCCGAAAAAAAAAATGAGTTTGAGAACCCGGAAATTTTCTAATTTTCTAGGGTTTATTTTTTTTAAAACGCCCGCATTTTCTACATTTTCTTGATTAGAAAAAAATTCCCAGATAAAGTTTATGAGCAAATATCGTTTTCAAATGATTTTTCTAGCATTGGATAGTTTTTGAAAAATTAAGAATATATAATGGACGTGGGACCCACTAGTGCGAAAAGTTCGGAAAATTTCGGCCAATTAGGTTAAATTCCGGATACTGGTTGAAATTTATCGGATGTTAAGAGATAAGTAGAGGGTGAGATGTGATTGATGTGAGAGAGAAAAGAAAGGATTGAATTGCAATTAATGTGATGCCAAGTGTCACCATGATATTGGTTAGGACTTAAGAGTTACTATTCATTTTCTTGACTATTTTGACTAAGTGGTTAATATCTTCAAAAAAAAATCACAAAAATTCACCATTTTCATCTCTTGATGGCCGAACCTCTCTAGCAAGAAGAAAGACAAAATTCTTCAACTTTCTAGCTTCCATTTCACTCAATCTTCCAAAACCAACCACATAACTTAGATTCTACTCCATAAAATCTATCCTTTGGGTGCTTGTGAGTGGTCTATTGAAGTTTGTTTGAAGGTCTTAGGTGGCCAACATCTCTACATCTCTTGTTTCTTAGGTAAGTGATGTTTGACTACTCCCTTATACTTAATGATGCTTAATTTGTGCCTATTGGAAGTGATAGTGAAGTATTTGGTGATTTATTTCTTTATTTGACTTGATTTGGTGAAGTTTTCAATTTTATGAGGAATTTTCTGGTTTCATATGATCTTGATGGTGTGGTTGTTTTTGATGGTTGGTAATAAGGGGCTTTGACTCTAGTAGGTGTGAATTGTTGTTAAATGCAATCAATTTTGGGTTTGGAATGAAATGTGAAAAGTTAGGGTTCATGAACCCCTAATCTGTCCGAAATTTTTGGTCCTAGATAGAGGCCGAATTGGCCTTAGCTCAAAACATGAAAGTTGTAGGTATTGATGAGTTTGAAGTTCCTACAAAATTTCAGGGCATTTGGAGTAGTATAGAGTGAGTTATGCCGTTTTTACTGTTGCTGTTTTTGGTGAACAGAATGTCCGAACTGCGATAGTAATTGCCTGTTTTGACTGGAATTGGTTTGGATTTTGTTGTTTGTGTCTTCTGATGAAATGCAGCTTGATGTCTTAGCTATCATATTCCTTTGGAATCAATGCATTTGGACCTGTATAGACTGACTTGGACTGATTACAGTTTTGTGTGATTTGGGAACCTGCAATTACGGTTCTGGGTTGGTTTTCTGCATATTTGACCTAGTGGTGCTAGGATTTGGACTGAGTGGCCTTCTGCAATATTTTAGCCCTGTCTCTTAGCTTCGAAACGGTGGGTCTTGCACCTTCATCCGACCATCGTAGTGCTTTTGGTACCATTACCGCAAAATGACGTCAAAACTATTTTTCTGGTTTGAGCTCTAAATGGCTATTGGATGAACTTGTTGTTGCGTGTGTACCTTTGGGACTGAATTGAGGAAGTAATGAAGCCATGATGGCTGGAAAAGTAAGCAAATTCAGGGGAATTGCTGTCCAAACTTTGAAGGAACTCGTTTGCATTGAGTTTGTGATTTAAGACTTGGATTTGAGCAAGGCAATGATATTTAATGGATGATTTCTGAGCCATGGAGGTGAGTGACCCTAAACTATTTCCAAAGTACTTGTGAAATGTTTCTTGCATTAATTATTCGATTGCATATCATGCGTGCTTGCATGTGAATTCATGACATGATTTGGCTTCAATGAGTTCTTGGAAAGTCTTGTGCTGGACACCAACGTCTCCACCTTGTTTATGGTTCATGTTCATGGTTATCTGGAGCACCAATGTTGCTCCCACTTTCGTGAGTTCGTGAGTTAATGTTAAATGAAATATTTGAGCGTTGGGTGTTCAAGTGCTATGATTTCACCGGCTCACGAGAGCACTAAACGGATATTTGATTACTGAATCATGACATTATTGAAATGATTGATTGTGAAACTGATTTGATAACTGATTTTGTTGGTTACTCGCTGAGCTTCTAGCTCACCCCAAAAATGTTTTATTCCCCTCCACAGGGCTCAAGGCGAAGGAGTGGCTTGTAGTGTTTATGCATGGATTATCTCATGTATGGATTGAACTTGGATTTCCTTTTGTGTAATAATTCATATTGGGATTGTATTGAACGTTTAGAATTGCTTGGATGTGTAATAGTCTAGTTTTGGACTTCCTCCTGTATCATAATTGCGACCAAGGATCAGAGTGGCGCAGTGGAAGCGTGGACGCTTCGCTTTTGATATGTAAATGTTGGAATATTTGATTTATATTGGAGATTTTATCTCATATGTGTTTGTGGACTGTAGTGATCGACTAAGTCCCGGCGAGAGTTGGGCAGACGGCCCGCCGAACCCTCTGGTTCGCCTTAGGGGGAGGTGGGGCCGTTACAACTCGACTAACTAGGGTAGTCGATGAAGTCCAGGAGCGAGCCGTTGGGATTCTAGCTGACACCACCATGTTGATAGATGAGGTGGTAGCCGGAGCCGAGAGCTCGGCCTATGAGAGCACTTCTGAGGAAGAGCCTTATGAGGAGGACCCAAAGGATGAGGCCTAGACTAGCTGTTCTACTGTGAACTAGGCTAGGAGAGTTGAATCTTTTGACTTTTTTGTAATTGGGATTAGCTGGGGTGATGCCTGTAAAGCTTATGACTTTTACTGCATAACTGATTATACTTTTGTGGCACATATGTGTTATGCTTTTGTAAATGCCCAATGACTTGCTGATTATATACCAACCTTGAAATGTTAATATATTCCAGTTATTATTATTTCAAATGTTTCTCATGTTGATTTTTGTCTTTAAGTATTCTTTCACGTAATTGTTTCTATTCTTGCATTTAGACATAATTAACTCTATGGACGGCCGAAGAAGTGGAAGGGGCCGAGGGCGTGAGATGAGGCAACCCCAAGCTCAAGGAGATGATCAAGGATCGGCAACTGGGCAGAGCCAAGGGCAAGTAAATGAAGGGGATAACCAAGTGGCTACTGCTATTAACCGTATGATGGATATCTTAGAACGGTTAGCAGAATGACAGGGTCCAGGAGCTATTAACCAACTTGGGCCTCAGGACAGAAGGGAAGATAGGGCCTTGGAGCGATGTTTGAAATTTGCTCCGCCTAAGTTCATTGGGGAACCTGATCCCAAGTTAGCGGAGAATTGGTTGGAACGAATGACTCTTATATTCGCTACTTTAGACTATATCGAGGAGAGGCGAGTGAACTTTGCTCCCTTTCAATTTGAGGGTGCAGCACGTGCTTGGTGGAATATGATAAAGGAAAAATAGAAAAGAGCACAGAGAGTCGAAAGTGCAAGTTTGCAAATTAGAGATTTTCATGCCAAGAAAAGGAGTGCTCCTAGTCACTCTCCTGGACAAGCAAGTAAAAGCGTCTCACCTCCTAAAATAGGAAGAGAAGCGGGAGGAGTCAGGACTGCTGGAGCACCAAGAGGGGCTTTATCAAGCACAGGCTGCAATGAGCAAGGTCAAGCGAGAGGAACACCTTCTAGTGGACAGGCCGTGGTTCCTCAAGTAGTCTGTGGCTACTGTGGTTAGCCCAACTACATGGAGAATGAATGTTGGAGAAAATCGGAAAAGTACTTGTACTGTGGTAGCGCCAAGCACCAGCTCTCAAGATGTCCAAGTGTGCCGAAGGAGAGAGGTAGTACTCAAAGGCCAGAGAAGTCGACATCTAAGCAGTCTAGTGCTAGAGGGAGTCGACTTAAGGTGCCGGTTAGGATTTATGAATGGATCATCAATAGATTCCTGATTCCACTGAGGTGGTTGAAGGTGCGATTCCTATCTTCTGCCGTTTAGTTAAGGTTTTAATTGATCCTGCTGCAATACACTCTTTTGTAAACTCTAAATTCATGAGTGGGTTAGATGTGAAACCGATTAAGTTACCTTATGTTTGGAGGTTAGAACGCCTACTGAGGATCAAAATTTAATTGCTAATTTGGTGTATAGAAATTGCGAGATATGGGTTGGAGAGCGAAAATTACTGGCCGACTTGATGGGTTTAGCTATTAAGGGGTATGATGTCATCCTAGGAATGGATTGGTTAGCTCGCTACCATACTCAGTTGAATTGTAAGATGAAAAAGGTAGAGCTGTGTATTCCGGGAGAGGCAACTCTAAAATTGGATGTAAGGGGTAGACTAGTCTCATCAGCCCTTATTTCAGGAATTCGACCAAGAAAAATGTTGAGTAAGAGTGCTCAAGGGTATTTGGATTTTCTTATAAATACTCCTAATGACAATGTGAGGTTGGAAGACATGCCAGTGGTCAAAGAGTATCCAGATATTTTTTACGAAGAACTAGAGTCTTTGCCACCGGAAAGAGAAATAGCCTTTAAAATTGATGTGACTCCAGGAATAACACCTATCTCTAAGACACCTTATAGAATGGCTCCGACTGAATTGAAAGAACTGAAATTGCAATTATAGGATCTTTTAAAACGAGATTTTATAAGAGAAAGTGATTCTTTGTGGGGAGCTCCTGTGTTGTTTGATAAAAAGAAAGATGGGAGTTTAGGATTGTGTATAGACTACCGAGATTTGAATGATGTTACCATTAAGAATAAGTACCCTTTACCCCACATTGATGAATTGTTTGACTAATTGCAAGGGGCGGTAGTATTCTCAAAGTTGGATCTTAGGCAGTGTTATTATCAGTTGAGGATATTGGAAAAAGATATACCTAAAACTGCCTTTAATTCGAGGTACGGGCACTTTGAGTTCGCAGTGATGCCGTTTGGGTTGACTAATGCTCCTCCAACTTTTATGGATTTAATGCACCGAATCTTTCAGCCTTATTTGGATCAGTTTGTGGTGATATTCATTGATGATATACTGGTGTATTCTAAGACTTTAGAGGATCATGAGAAACATTTGAGGATTGTCTTGCAAACCTGGAGGGAACATCAAGTGTATACTAAATTTAGTAAATGTGAATTCTGATTGAAAGAAGTAACTTTTTTAGGTCATATAATTTCCAAGGAAGGAATTAAGGTGGATCCGACCAAAGTTGAAGCAGTTTCTAAGTGGAAGCAACTGAAAAATTTTACTGAAATTCGAAATTTCTCAGGGTTAGCAGGGTATTACCGAAAGTTTATCAAAGATTTTTCTAAAATTACGAGACCCCTGATTGTGTTGACTAAGAAAAGTGAAAAGTTTATATGGAACTCTAAGTGTGAAGAAAGTTTTTAGAAGTTAAAAGACAACTGACAAGGTCACCTGTCTTAGGTTTACTTAATGGAAATGATAGTTTTGTGGTTTATACAGATGCTTCAAATGAAGGCTTGGAGTGTGTATTGATGCAGAATGAAAGGGTGATTGTGTATGTCTCTAGAAAGTTAAAACCTCGCGAGAGAAATTATCCAACTCATGATTTGGAGTTAGCGGCAGTAGTGTTTACATTATAGAAGTGGAAACATTACCTATATGGATGACGTTTGAGATTTTTACAGACCACGAGAGTCTTAGGTATTTGTTCTCCCAAAAGGAATTAAACTTGAGACAGCGTAGAAAGGTGGAGTTTTTAGAGAATTATGATTGTTGTTGATCTTGATCCCTATCTTTTGATGTTTACAAAACAAATGGATGTTACTAATATCTCTTCAAAGATCTATTCAGTTATGAAGCAAATCAGTTCCAAAGATCAAGTGCAATTGAAAGAAGACAAAGTATGCTGAAGCTGTCGGATGCTCAAAAAGACTGCATCGGACGTCCGACAACCATTGAGTATCTTCGGACGCAGAAAACCAGCCTACCGGACGTCCTAAGGGATTGAAGAAAAATTCCCAGTTTTACATCATACCTTCGGACGCAGAAAACCAGCCTATCGGACGTCCGAAAGAATTGAAGAAAATCTCTTAAACTCTCTGCCTGCTGTCGGACGCACAAAACAGGGCTATCGGACGTCCGACACTGCCAACGGATAGTTGACTGTTCAGCTACTTTCTATCCGTTGGAAGCATTAATGAGGCACTTTCTTGGTCCTATATAAATAGTGGTTGGTCAGATACTTCAAATAACTTTGGCACACTGAAGATACAAAAGATCTAGAGAGATTTTAGTGAGAAAATACTCTTCAAAGAAGATTTGTAGTCTTAGTGGTGTGAGGTTCATTGTAAGCTTTTCATTTGTGAGTAAATACTTCATGAGTGTAGCTCTGTGAGGGTTGTCCTGAGGGATAGTAAAACGTCCTGGCTTGACCGAGGGAGTTCGGGGCAAGGAGGAGGTGAACCTTCCTTTGTACACAAGAGTGATTGTAATTCATCAATTTGAAGTAGCTTGTTTGAAGCTCAAGATGAGCTGGGCAGTTAATTGGTTTGCAATTCTTTCCTTTTACTTATTGTTACATTTATGATCTTTAAATTGTTTATCTCTTCTACTCACAAGCACTTGTGCTTTCTTATCAACTGCTCCATTGTGTGGTCGCCTAGAAAAGGGTTGTTTTCGGGCCTTACAATTGGTATCAGAGCTTGGTCTCCTAGAGATTAAGCTCAATCGGCTTGGGAGTAAAAATGACAACCAATAATGCTATGTTTTTTGAAGGACATTCTGTGATTAGACCACCTATGTTTAATGGGTCAAATTATGTGAGTTGGAAAGAAAGAATGATTATCTTTTTGCAATCTATTGATATTGAATTGTGGTTTATTATTAGTGATGGTCCATATGATGCCTCTCTTATAGATGAAAATACTCATAAATCTAGACCAAAAACAAGAAGTGAACTGACTGCTATAGATAGAACTCATCTCACCTTAAATGCAAAAGCCATGAATGTATTATATTGTGCTTTAGACTCAAATGAATCTATTAGAGTCAAAGGCTGCAAGTCAGCCAAGGAAATTTGGGATAAACTGAGAGAAATTCATGAAGGTAGTGAGAATGTTAGAGAACAAAAGAAATCCATTTTGGTTACCAAGTATGAATCGTTCAAGATGGAACCTCATGAAAACATTGATGAGATGTACTGTAGATTCAATGACCTCATTAAGGACTTAGAGGTGCTGGAAAAAGAATATTCTGTAGGTGAGAAAAATAGAAAAATCCTGAATGCCTTGTCCAATGATTGGGAAAATAAAGTAACTGCTATTGAGAAGGCTAAAGATTTGAATACTATGCCTATTGAATCTCTTATTAATTCTCTAACCTCTTATGAGCTGAAACTTAAATCCAAAGTGCAAGAGGAAGAGGATGCGAAAGTAAGAAAGAATATTGCTCTGAAGGCTTCACAAGATGAAGATGATCCAGCCTCCGTGAGTGAAGATGACATGGAAGGTGATGATAGTGATATTGCACTCATCACACGAGGCTTCAAAAGAATACTCAACAAGAGGAAATTCAGAAAAAGTGGACCTAGCAACTCCTTCCCGAATCAGTCCAACAATTTGAGAAACAAAGGGAAGATAGAGTTCAGTAAAAAGCAAGCTGATAAGTGCTTTGAATGCGGCCAACCTGGACACTACGCAAGTGAGTGTCCAATGAAGAAGAGAAAAGGTGAAAGAAAACCAAGATTCAATAACTTCCAGTTCACATGGAATGAGTGCAATTCCGATGGTGATATTGAAGAGGAAGAAGAATCTGCTCAATTGACTTTTATGGCTATTGGAAATGACGAGGTAACATCTTCTAACTCTCAATTTGAAAGTGATGATGAAACTGATGATGATCTTGAATCTTTCATTATAAAATTGCATGATAGTTTGAAAGAATCTTATGCTAGAAACAAGGAGTTAAAACAGAAAATTAGTTTTTTGCTTCGAGATAATGCAAATCTTTTTCAACAAAATAAAAAGTTGAAAGCTGAAAATGATTACTTCAAAAAGAGTGAGACTGCTTTACACTTTGAGCTTGATAGAAAAGCAAAACTTTGTGAATTGTTCAAAAAGGAACAAGGTGATTTGAAAAGAAGAATGGATGGTCTAAATGAGTTGCTTAAACACAAGAAACAAGTCTGTTTTCAAAAGAATAGGTTGAATTCTAATTCCAACGAATTTGCTATTTATAAGAGAAGACAAGTGAGATTTATTAAACCTGTTCATGTAAATAACTCCTTGATGATGTGTAATTTCTGTTGTCAAAAAGGTCATATGAAAAGTGATTGTTATGTTAGAAAGAACATGAGAAGAGGTATGAAATGCATGTAGATAGTTAGACATGATGTTAACTTTAACAAGTAGGAGACTTTGTTAATCATTGCAGTGATTCTTGTTCATAATATTTTTTTGATATTTCTAATACTTTGATATGAGTTTTTTGAATTTTTCTGAATCTGTATGATGTCTAAAAGGGAGAGAAAAGAACAATTCTGATTTAAAGATGATTTGCTTTGTTAAAACTCTCTGTCATATGTTGATACTTTTTTTGATATCAAATTCTCTGTGAAATGTTGGTGATTGCTGTCATTTTTCTATTTTTATACTCTGTTATTGTTGCTGGATTATGGTTGCTGGTTATTACTCTCATCTTATGATGACAAAAAGGGGGAGAAATGGATGCTATGTGTTAGGGGGAGTTATTCTGAAATTATAAGTTTGGTTGCAATGAGTGAGGGGGAGTTTATGCTCATATGCTCAATCTTTTTCCTTCCTTCCATCCATTGTTTTGTCATCATCAAAAAGGGGGAGAATGTTGATCTTGATCCCTATCTTTTGATGTTTACAAAACAAATGGATGTTACTAATATCTCTTCAAAGATCTATTCAGTTATGAAGCAAATCAGTTCCAAAGATCAAGTGCAATTGAAAGAAGACAAAGTATGCTGAAGCTGTCGGACGCTCAAAAAGACTGTATCAGACGTCCGACAACCATTAAGTATTTTCGAACGCAGAAAACCAACCTACCGGACGTCCTAAGGGATTGAAGAAAAATTTCCAGTTTTACATCATACCTTCGGACGCAGAAAACCAGCCTATCGGACGTCCGAAAGAATTGAAGAAAAAGTCTTAAACTCTCTGCATGCTGTCGGACGCATAAAACAGGGCTATCGGACGTCCGATACTGCCAACGGATAGTTGACTGTTCAGCTACTTTCTATCCGTTGGAAGTATTAATGAGACACTTTCTTGGTCCTATATAAATAGTGGTTGGTCAGATACTTAAAACAACTTTGGCACACTGAAGATACAAAAGATCTAGAGAGATTTTAGTGAGAAAATACTCTTCAAAGAAGATTTGTAGTCTTAGTGGTGTGAGGTTCATTGTAAGCTTTTCATTTGTGAGTGAATACTTCATGAGTGTAGCTCTGTGAGGGTTGTCCTGAGGGATAGTAAAACGTCCTGGCTTGACCGAGGGAGTTCGGGGCAAGGAGGAGGTGAACCTTCCTTTGTACACAAGAGTGATTGTAATTCATCAATTTGAAGTAGCTTGTTTGAAGCTCAAGAGGAGCTGGGTAGTTAATTGGTTTGCAATTCTTTCCTTTTACTTATTGTTACATTTATGATCTTTAAATTGTTTATCTCTTCTACTCACAAGCACTTGTGCTTTCTTATCAACTGCTCCATTGTGTGGTCGCCTAGAAAAGGGTTGTTTTCGGGCCTTACAATTGTACAATCAATTATCACCCGAAAAAAGCTAATGTAGTAGCTGATGCTTTGAATTGTAAAGTGCAAGTAGTTGGATTGATGATTAAATAATTGCACTTGTTAGAGGAGGTTAGTAGTTGGAATTCTCATCTTCAACCAGGAAAGGTAATCCTTGAAAACATTGTCGTGAAACCTATTTTGCTAGATCGTATCACGGAGGCCCAAGAGAAGGATTCAGAGATGCAAAAGTGGTTGGAGAAAGTTAAAAAGGGAGAAAAATTGAAATTTAATTTGGGAGTAAATGGTGTACTAAGATTTCGGAATCGCATAGTAGTGCCAAAGGATGAAGGGCTAAAAAGGGAAATCTTGGAGGAAACTCATCGTTCTAAGTATACGGTACATTTTGGAGGGAATAAAATGTATCAAAACTTGAAGAGCCTATATTTGTGGGAAAATATGAAAAGGAAAATTACTCGATTTGTCCAGACTTGTTTGATCTGTCAACAGGTTAAAGCCGAGCATCAAAAACCATCTGGCCTATTGCAACCTTTGGAGATACCTGAATGGAAATGGAAGAATATCACCATAGATTTTGTATCTGGATTACTGAGAACACAAAGAGATCACGACGCCATTTGGGTAATAGTGGATAGACTGACCAAATCTGCTCATTTTCTACCGATTAGTATGAAATACTCCCTGGAGAAGTTAGCTAAATTATATTTGGACGAGATTATAAGGCTATATGGGATACCAGTAAGTATTGTGTCCGATCGAGACCCTCGGTTTGATTTTCAGTTCTAGCAGAAGATGCAAGAAATGTTAGAAATAAATTGAGTTTTAGCACTACCTATTACCCACAGACTGATGGACAGTCAAAGAGGACAATTCAGACTCTTGAGAACATGTTAAGATCATGTATTTTGGATTTTGGAGAGCGTTGGAGTAAATAATTGACATTGTCAGAATTTGCTTACAATAATAGCTTTCATTCATCCATTCAAATGGCTCCATATGAGGCTCTTTATGGCCGGAAGTATAGATCTCCGATTTGTTGGGATGAAATAGGTGAAAGGAAGATATTAGACCCAACTGCAATACCATTGATTGAAAAGGCGTACGAAAAGGTGAAGTTAATATGCCAAAAGATTCAGACAGCTAAGAGCCGTCAAAAGAGTTACGCAGATAATAGAAAGAAAGATTTGCAATTTGCGATTGGAAATCAAGTTTTTCTTAAGATCACTCCTCTAAAAGCAAGTTTAATGTCAGGAAGAGGAAAGAAGTTGTAACCAAGATTTGTAGGATCTTATAAGATTTTCCAACGTGTGGGAAACGTAGCCTATAAATAGGAACTACCACCAAGTTTGTCTCGAATTCATGATGTTTTCCATGTGTCTATGTTCAAGAAGTATCACCCAGATCCCTCCCATGTATTGCAACCAGAAAATATTGAGATCGACGAGGCACTGACTTATGAGGAGAAACCAGTGAAGCTTCTGGATCGTACGGTGAAGGAACTAAGAAATAAGCAAATCTCTTTAGTAAAAGTTCTATGAAGAAATCATGGAATAAAGGAAGTAACTTGGGAGGTAGAAGAACAGATTTGAGAGAAATATCTAAACCTATTTCAGAATCAAGGTATGAATTTCGTGGACGAAATTCTTTTAAAGGGGAGAGGATGTGAGGACTCGTGTTTTTATTTTTACTTTAGTCTATTTTATAATTATTTTGCCCTAGTGTTATTTAATTTTACTATTTTGGCATGAATTTTTCTTAAATTAAGCTTTTATCGCGTGTGATTCAAAAGTTTCTCGAAAGCGACACCGGCGCGACTAATTGGAAATTTGAGGATTTAGTATTAGACTAGTAAGTATGAGTAATTATAGTGTTATAGGAATTACCTTGGAGGATTAGTGTATAAGTGTAGCATACCGTGACGCCCCCACTTCTCCCAAGGGCGAACCCAAAGGTATCGCTGGGACGCCTGCCCAGCTCTCGCCAGGACTCGAAACAAATCCAATTCAAACCTAGTCTAATACTAACAATGAAAGTTGGAATAAAGGTACGAAGTCATTTCCATACATAAATATCCAATCTTACATCACAATTTCAAATTTACAATCACTTTCCCCAAAATATACAACATCCAAAAGTGTCTAGTTGATTACAATCAAAACACTAATACAAAAGTGCCTCAAGTCGGCATTTCCTTAACTCCTTCCAATCGGTTTCCTGTTAAGGAAAACAAACTAATAGAACAAGCCAATACTCAGTGAGGCCAAGAAACACACATGCAAACACATAATCCAAGTAGTAACATTGTAAGTAAACCTATCAAGTTCGAATAATTCACACTTCGAATAGGGAAAATAAACAGAAATAATTCAAGGATACTGTAGATCTCAAGAGCTAAATTCCACGTAGTCGTGTCCAAGTCTTGATCACATCTCATGTTGACAATCCGTCAACCACATAAGTATCAAATTTGTAGATATACCACTTTTCTTCGAATCCCGTCACCGTTACAACCCCATTACCAGGTCCACTCATCAAAATTTTGATAATACTCGAGTATATCAGGGCAATACTGCACGAGTAATACCAAGCAAGATCTCTCCAATAGATCATGCTCTATGAATATCTCATGGTTTGCTAAGCTTATCGACCAAGCCCATGCTGGCTCGATTCGCAAAGTTAACCAACGAGTTTACGCGTCCCCCGAATACAAATATGAATATGAATACAAATACGAATATGAATATAAATCTATGAGCAATACTCAAATCGACGATTCCAAATACGAATCACATATACGAATCACATCCACATTACTATGTACAAGTCGGATATGAATTCACATAGCAAAATACGAATATAATTTCATTCGAAAGAGAACGAGTGCGGTAAAGTACACATTCGTCTCAAAATTTCAAATTCACATAACGGATAAGAAATAGTTAACCACTTAGCAACAAATTCATGCACTTGACACTCACCAAGTGATTCAAGTAGCAATGCGCAAGCATTTGTTTTTAGGCGTCTCCCGTGAGATCCTCTTGGAGGTCCTCTTGAATGCCTGATCAATTAATAATGAATTACCACTCAAAATTACTTAAAACCCCTAAGTATCAAGAAAGATTGCACTCTAGTACAATTTAAGAAAATCTTGCAAATACGAGCCTTATTTACTCGTAAATCGAGAATCAAAAGCGGGGTTTTAAAAGTACAAGAGAAATCTGATTTGCATCTCCAAAATGAAGTGTAAATGGTCTAGCAGAATCGAAGAAAAATGGAGAGTTTGAAACCCTCAATTTTCTTTAAGTTCGGGAATTTCAGATTTGTCGAGTGATCTTTGAAAAATTGTATCTCACTCTCTGTAAGTCCAAATTTGGAAAACTTGATACCTTTGGAAACTACTTCCGAAGTATAAAAAGTTCCTAAAAGACATTTTTTCAAGATTCTAAATGGATGACATTCAAAATTCGGCTCAAAATTACTGTTTTAAACCATCGAGGCAGTTTCGGGGTTTGTTTTTGGCTAAATTTGAAAATTCGGCAAAATTCACACAATGTGAACTAGCCTTTGAACTTTGGAAATCAATTAGAGTTACAAGCAAAGTTCAAAACAAAACAATTAGGACAAGAATTGGAGTTTTGAGCACCAAGATATGGCAGGTCAAAGTTACTGAATTTCCTCTTCGAACGAATATTTTTCAAGTTTATATCACGAACTTTGGGACTTTGGTTAAGCATCGAAATGGACTCGGAATGACACCAAACTTGGCAGTATTATACTACCATATAAGGCTATTCCCCTGTAAAATTTCATAGAAAAATACGTACGGGAAATCGGTTAACAAAATCATTAAAATCCCACAAGTTTCCAAGGCAAATCTGTCTTTGTATGCAAATTTTCCTTTTCTAAATATTCGACCAATAAAAACATCTCAAATCTAGTTTATTTAGGTAGACAATGTCTAAGAAGCATCCAAGATGTGTTTGGTAGGTGATTAACACGAAGAATTTCGAAACAACAAATCCCAATCAAGGTTAAGGCATCAGCTAGCCAAAAGAGGGTTTTCAATCCCTGAGTCAGTTTCAAACTTCGGCCACAACTCACTAAATTCAACTTGGAATTGAAAACTAGATTCATAAAGCTACAATTTCTCAGAAGAAATTATTCTCGAAATCAGTCCACAACTAGCTCACATTTGAGTATCAATTCGCTGCTCAAAATAGAGCTTCTAGTGAATTAGAGAAACAGGACAGTCACGTTCGAATGATTGGTATGGATTACTCAGGTGGATTCAGGATGTGCATTTTATACCGTTGGAAATTTGGGAATGTCTAGTTTCCAGTGCCGCAAACGGCACTCGATTTTGACGTCGGAGCAAAAAGTTATAGCTGTTTGAAAGACACTGCCAGTGCAATACGGGAAAAATTCCAGTTTTGAATGAACTTTCGAAATCACCACATTTGGCCAAACAAATCACGTAATTTTTTGTGGAAACCTTCCACACAACCCATACAACATATATACATCATAAACAAGTCAATAAAACTTAAAAAAAATGCTCTAAAGGTCACGGCATTCACAAGGGCAGAAATGGAAAAATTCTCCACTTCACTTCCTTTGAACTTTCATCCATAATATCACTCATTTCTACTAATTTAAGTACTAATCCAACATTATTAACATCAAAACTCACAAAATCAGTCCATCAAGCAATAGTGGGAGTTCATAGAGCCCACTCACCAATTTTTCTACAATTTAAAGCTACCCATAAGAAATTATGAACTCATAAGTGCTAAACAACTTCTATAAGTCAAGATTTGCAAGGTTGATCGTCTCTTACTTTCTTAGATGATTAAGATAGAAATTTTGGTCCTCCTTTCTCAAGAAAAATCGTGGATTTGAAGGTCTTTTTGTACTTTGAGTTGCTCTCCAAGTAGATTGCAAAGTGTGGTTAAAGTTTGAGGTGATTTGGTGGAAATTTAGTGAAGAAATGGTGCAAGAAAATTGAAGAGCTTTGGTTGTTTTATTCTCCTTGATGGCCGGCTGGAATGAGAGAGAGAGTGTGTGTGTGTTTGATGCAAATGAAGCTTCCAAGAGAAGCTAAAATGTGTGGCTCTAAATTGTGCAAAAGTCAACTCTCTCCCCGCGCGCACATACGCGTTTTTCGTGCTCGATTTCTCTCGAGTTTATTTCACTAGTGCACTAAACCTCTAATGCACTTTCATTCATACTATTATTATTCTCTTAATAGTCCCAAAATAAAGGTTTTAAGCTCCTCAATTAAATCGCGCGCGTAAAAATGCGTACTTCCAATTTGTGCGTGGTAGAGTGGAATTTTCAAGAAATTCTTGTGACAATAGTATCACTAACTAATAATTGAACACTTAAACATAAAATACTTATTTTAAGATTAGTGTACAAGTCTTCAATTTTTCAAGCTTATTGTATTCTCGAATCGATTATTGACTCCAATCGCATATTCACTATTCTCACTTAACGGCCTTTCAAAAATTAAATTTCGAAACGAGTCATTTTAAAAATATAAGTGAGTCATAGTTTCATGTAATTGGGTCTAAAAAGGTTGAAATAAAATATTCGGGGCAAACGGACAATTAAATATTTAAATAAGCTAGTAATAGGAGTTTAAAATAGATAATGTTGCGAGTCCTCACATCCTCCCCTCCTTAAAAGAATTTCGTCCACAAAATTCACATCTAGGACAACATCATACCCCTTAATAGTCGCGCTTATTGGATCAATCAGTAATCTTGCAATCGCTAACTCATATCTCACAATTTCCATTTTGATTCTATCTTATGAATCTAAGATTTTGTAAAAGTGTGAATTGTACTACGATTACTTAGAACCTCAGATAGACAATGAAAAGCAAGAATCATACCTTCAATGACCGTAGCAGAATTAGAAACCTGTTGATAGCCTAATGCATAAACCCTAACTGGTGCTTTAGATCGATTTCCTCTAGCACTAGACTGCTTAGTGGCTGACTTTTCAGACCTTTGGGTACTGCCTCCTTCTTTTGGTACGGTTGGGCATTTCGATATCTGGTGCTCGGTACTACCACAATACAAGCACCTCCCTTGTTTCCTAAAACAATCACTCTCTGTATGGTTGAACTTGCCACAATAACCACAAACAACTTGGGGAGCCACAGATTGACCACTTGGAGGTGTCCCTCTCGATTGATCTCGTCCATTGCGATCTCCTCTTGATTGAGTCCCTTTTGGTGTGCTAGAAATCTCCACTCCACCCATTCCTTTTCCCTTTTTAAAAGATCGGGTACCCTTATCTGCCTGTCCAGAAGGGTTACTAGAAGTGCCTTTTTTCTTAGCATCAAAATCTCTAACTTGCAGCCTGGCACTCTCGACTCTCTGTGCTTTTTCTAAGACTTCAGTGAACGTAGAGATTTGGGCTGCTACTAATCCCTCCTGAATTTCCACATTAAATCCTTGTACAAAGCGCCTTATCCTCCTTCGTTCATTAGTCACCAATTCTGGAGCATACTTAGAAAGTTTAGTAAATTTCCTTTCATACTCGGCTACACTAGAAGTTCCTTGCCTCAACTTTATAAATTCATCTTCCCTTTTCTCTTGAATCAATGGTGGAAGAAATTTCTCATTAAATTCCCTCGTGAAGTTTTCCCAAGTCCAAGGGGTCTGCGCTGTGACAGCCCCACCTTCCCTTAAGGCGAACCAAAGGGGTTAGCGGACTGCCTGCCCAGCTCTCGCCAGGACTACGGGCAGTTACACACGATCTAGAACGTTTCGGGAAAGTAAAAGCGCGCTCGAACAAGCCACAAGAACCAAAATAACAAAATAATAAAAAAAATGAAAACGATGAATAGTGCCTGGAATAGTAGAATCCGAAATCCCACCAAACATTAATACATAGTAATTCAACACTTACAACCAAATCGGCATGTGAAAAGCTATACATAAGGGATACACATATTCGGTTTGCCATTCAAAAGATGAACCCAATACACATTAGGGTTTCATGCAAAGAGCTATCAAAATAGACATATACATGGCTCAATTTGACAACCAACAAGTATGAGCTTCCAAAAGTGATTATTTTCCTGTAAGGAAAACAAATGGAATGGTGTGAGCTAAAGCTCAACGAGCAACTATCACACAATCAACCAAGATCACTTAAGCATAATAGTTCATTGCAAATATTCAAATAAGAAGTAAAACAATTCAGTAAAAGGATACGGACGGCTCTCAAGAGCCCATTTCCACGCTTCCATTCTTGATCCAACGTCATTGACCCTCCATCAATGTTAAGAGTACCAAACCGTAGACCTCACTTTACTTCCATTCCTTCCACCCAACATACCCCAACCGGGCCCGCACTCCAAGCAGTAACTTTAGGTGATACTCGAGTACACCGGAACCAAGGGTCTCATTACCACAAGATTCCCATTTCAGTCCCCGTGGCTAGTCAATTTTCACGACCAAGCCCTCGCTGGCTCGATTCAATTGACTCCCAACGGAGTCGAGCTCAGTAGTACAGTAGGGCCGTTGGATACTCGTCCAACCGACACCCAAACAATATCAGTACAGTAATTCATATAGCAGTACAGTAAGACAGTGAAACGGTAAACAGTCAGTCACAAGAATAAAAGGAATGAGGGCGGTCAAGTACACCCTCACCCTAATCATTTCCAATAGCCAAACAAGCCTTCAAGGCATCACATTAGCATATAGCAAAGCCACATTATAAACATCCAAGTGAGTCGTATACTCACCAATTAAGCAAGTGAGGTTTCATGCACCGTCGTCCCTAGTACGTCGTGCACTAACGTCACGCCCTAGAACATGTAAACAAATACCATAAGACTCGATAACGAGTCATAAAGCCAAGCCAATTATAACCCAATAGGGTTTCATATGCATAAACAAGCATAATAGCAAACCAGAAATTTCAGCAAAGGGAACTCATTTGATCCAACAACAAAAACAGTTTTCGCCTCCTAATGCGGTAATGGCACAAAATGCGTTACGCTTATCGGATGAGGGCGTAAGACCCACCATCTCGAAGCTAAAAGACAGGGCTACAACAATGTAGAAGGCCACTCAGTCCGAATCCTAGCACAACTAGGTCAAAAATGCAGAAAACCAACCCAGAACCGTAATTGCAGGTTCCCAAATCACACAATGCTGTAATTCGTCCAACTCAGTCTACACAGGTCCAAATGCATTGATTCCAAAGGCATATGATAGCTAAGACATCAAGCTACATTTCATCAGAAGACACCAACAACAAAGTCCAAACCAATTCCAGTCAAAACAGACGATTACAAGCGCAGTTCGCACATTCTGATCACCCAGAACAGCAACAGTAAAAATGACATATCTCACTCTACACTACTCCAAATGACCTGACATTTTACAGGATCTATAAAACATCAATACCTACAACTTTCATGTTTTAAGAAAAGGCCAATTCGGCCTCAAACCATATGATCCAAAACCGGACAGATTTAGGGGTTATCAACCCTAACTTTTCTCATTTCAATCCAAACCCAAAATTGGTTGCACTTATCACTAATTCACACCTACTAGACTCTTTATAGACTATTGCCAATCATCAAAGATAGCCACAACATCACATTCATATTAAACCAAAAAATTCCTCAAAAATATAAAAACTTCACCAAATCAACTCAAATCAAGAAATAAATCACACATTCCATCACTCAAGCCACCATTAGGCACAAAATAAGCATCATTAGATATAAGAGGATGTTCAATCATCACTTACCTAGTAAACAAAAGAAGAGGAGTTGTAGACCACCTTAGCTCTTCCAAAAACTTCACCAAACTCACCACTAACACTAAATGGAAAGATTGTATGGAGTGGAAACTAGTTTGTGTGATTGATTTGGATGATTTGAGCTAGTGGAAAGCTTGAAGATTGAAGAAGTTTTCTTCCTTCTTGGCAAGAGAGAGGGCCGGCCACAAGGTGAAAGAAAATGGTGATTTTTTTGTGAAATTTTTAGATATTTAACCAATTTTGGTCAAAAGTAAAAAAAAAAAAATTAATAGTGTTCTTAAGTCAAAACCAATCACCAAGTGACACGTGGCACTTCATTAATGCATTCCTATCCTTTCTTTCTCTCTCACATCAATCATTTCACACACTCTACTTATCTCTTAACACCCGATAAATTTTACACAGTATCCGAAACTTAACCTTATTGGCCGAATTTTTCCGAACTTTTCGCACTAGTGGGGCCCACGTCCATAATCTATCCGTAATTTTTCAAAAACTACCCAATGCTAGAAAAAATCATCTAAAACTATATTTATCCATAAAATCCACCAAGAAAATATTCCTACGCCAGAAAATGCAGAAAACATGAAATTAAAGGGGAAAAACCCTAGGAAAAATATTAGGGAATTAGGGGTTCTCACATGCGCTCTTTCCCATTTCCCTCTTATCAAGTCCTACCAAGCACGTGCCACTCCCTCAAATTGGAAAGCAGCAAAATTTACTCGCCTATCTTTGATATAGTCTAAAGCAGCGAATATATTAGTCATTCTCTCTAACCAGTTCTCAGCTGCCTCGGGGTCGGGCTCTCCAGTGAATTTAGGCGGGTTAAACTTCAGAAACCTCTCCAAAACCCTATCTTCTCCTCTATCCTGGCCCCCGGGCTAGTTAAGGGGTCTTGGAACCTGTCTTTCAACTAAACGTTCTAGGATATCAGTCATCCTATTGATGGCAGTAGCCACTTGATTTTCCTATACATTTTCTTGTCCCTGGGTCGGTCCAGTTGCCAATCCCTGGTCATCCCCATGAGGTTGGGCCTGTCTAGTCCCCCGCCCACGGTCTCGACCACTCCTTAGTCCTTCCATTATCCTAGGTATGCCTAGTGTAAGAAATAAATCAATTATGCGGGGAAAATACTTAAACAAGGATCAATCATGGAAAGCATTGGAACTAACAATAATTTACATTCATTATCATGTCAAGATCCATACAATTAGCAAGTTATGGGGGAAATCACAAAAATATAGCACATAGGTGCCACAAGAGTACTTTCAGTCATGCAAGACTAAAGTAAAATCAAGTGTCTCAAAAGTAGGCCACACAGTCATGCAAAATACAATGGTCTCAGCACTCGCATCACCCCAACTAATCCTAACTATACCAGTCAAAAGGTCAATCGCTCTAGACCTAGTCCACGGTAGGACTACTAGGGGGAATCTCCTCCTCAGGGTCCTCCTCCTGAACTGGGCTTTGGACAATATCCGTCACCCCCTCTATCATCGTAGTGGCATCTGCCAGGATCCTGGAAGCCCGATCACGGATCTCCTCACCTAACTTAGTGAGTCGATCCCTAGTCCTCTGGAGCTCCTCACGAGTGACCGTAGCAGTAGCCACCTCGCCGGCCACTACCTCCTCAAGCTCAGCGATCCTCTCGCCCTGAGCACATACCATCTGTCTAAGCTCATCCACCTCCTCCTGTAAATCTTGGTTGAGGTTCACCAACTGACGACGCTCGTCGTCCAAGGCTAGCACAGGGTAGTTCGGGTAGGCAAACGTCACCCTACACGAACATCGAGGATACCTATCATAAGGCCAATAATGCACACGAGCTCCTCCACCCAGAACTCGGTAGTAAATAGGCCTAGGAGGCTCTACATGGCCATTAGCGTGGCCATTCCTATTAGTTGCGGGATTCCCATTTCCATTTTCCATCCCTGCAAAACAATCACACTTTTCGGGTTAGAAACTTAGCTCAAATATCACTTAAGGAATAACTAAGTGATCCAGTCACTATTCTCGAGAGTAAAGTCTCTCAAATATCTCCCCAATTAACCTTTTTTTTTTAAACTTAGGCTCCGATTTTTCATCCCTACAAGCTGTCACTAAATTTTCAAACTAGTTCCACAGTCCAGCATCTAAAACTTTTAAGCCTAGGATACATTACAAAGATCTGAAACCTAAGCTCTAATACCAATTGTGACACCCCACTTCTCCCAAGGGCGAACCCAAGGGTATCCGTAGGACGCCTGCCCAATTTTTGCCAGGACTCGAGACAAATCCAATTCAAACCTAGTCTAATACTAACAATGAAAGTCGGAATAAAGGTACGAAATCATTTCCGTACATAAATATCCAGTCTTACATCACAATTTCAAATTTACAATCACTTTCCCCAAAATATACAACATCCAAAAGTGTCTAGTCAATTACAATCAAAACACTAATACAAAAGTGCCTCAAGTTGGCATTTCCTTAACTCCTTCCAATCGGGTTCCTGTTAAGGAAAACAAACTAATGGAATGAGCCAATACTCAGTGAGGCCAAGAAACACACATGCAAACACATAATCCAAGTAGTAACATTGTAAGTAAAGCTATCAAGTTCGAATAATTCACACTTCGAATGGGGAAAATAAACAGAAACAATTCAAGGATACTATAACTCTCAGGAGCTAAATTCCACGTAGTCGTGTCCAACTCTTGATCACGTCTCATGTTGACACTCCGTCAACCACATAAGTATCAAATCCGTAGATACACCACTTTTCTTCGAATCCCGTCACCGTTACACCCCCTTACCGGGCCCGCTCATCAAAGTTTTGGTAATACTCGAGTATATCATGGCAATACTGCACGAGTAATGCCGCGCAAGATCTCTCCAATAGATCATGCTCTACGAATATCTCATGGTTTGCTAAGCTTATCGATCAAGTCCATGCTGGCTCGATTCGCAAAGTTAACCAACGAGTTTGGGCGTCCCCCGAATACAAATACGAATACGAATACGAATATGAATATATGTCGATGAATAATGCTCGAATCGACGATTCCAAATACGAATCACATATACGAACCACAAATATGAATCACATCCACATTACTATGTACAAGTCGGATATGAATTCACATAGCAAAATACGAATATAATTTCGTTTGAAAGAGAACGAGTGCGATAAAGTACACACTCGTCTCAAAATTTCAAATTCACATAACGGATAAGAAACAGTTAACCACTTAGCAACAAATTCATGCACTTGACACTCACCAAGTGATTCAAGTAGCAATGCGCAAGCGTTTGTTTTTAGGCGTCTCCCGTGAGATCCTCTTGAGTGCCTGAGCAATTAATAATGAATTACCACTCAAAATTACTTAAAATCCCTAAGTATCAAGAAAGATTGCACGCTAGTACAATCTAAGAAAATCTCACAAATACGAGCCTTAATTACTCGTAAATCGAGATTCAAAAGTGGGGTTTTAAAAGTACAAGAGAAATCTGATTTACATCTCCGAAATCAAGTGTAAAATGGTCTAGCAGAATCGAAGAAAAATGGAGAGTTCGAAACCCTCAATTTTCTTTAAGTTCGGGAATTTCAGATTTGTCAAGCGATCTTTGAAAAATTGTATCTCACTCTCTGTAAGTCCAAATTTGTAAAACTTGGTACCGTTGGAAACTAATTCCGAAGTACTAAAAGTTCCTAGAAGACATTTTTTCAAGATTCCAAATGGATGACATTCAAAATTCGGCTCAAAATTACTGTTTTAAACCATCGAAGCAGTTTCGGGGTTGGTTTTTGGCCAACTTTGAAAATTTGGCAAAATTCACACAATACGAACTAGCCTTTGAAATTTGGAACTCAATTAGAGTTACAAGCAAAGTTCAAAACAAAACAAGCGGGATAAGAATTGGAGTTTTGAGCACCAAGATATGGCGGATCAAAGTTACTGAATTTCCTCTTCGAACGAAGATTTTCCAAGTTTGAATCACGAACTTTGGGACTTTGGTTGAGCATCGAAATGGACTCGGAATGACACCAAACTTCGCAGTATTATACTACCATATAAGGCTATTCCTCTGTAAAATTTCATAGAAAAATACGTACGGAAGTCGGTTAACAAAATCATTAAAGTCCCACAAGTTTCCAAGGCAAATCTGTCTTTGTATGTAAATTTTCCTTTTCTAAATATTCGGCCAATGAAAACATCTCAAATTTGGTTCATTTAGGTAGAAAATGTCTAAAAAGCATCCAAGATGTGTTTGGTAGGTGATTAATGTGACAGCCCCACCTCACCTTAAGGCGAACCAAAGGGTTCGGCGGGCCACCTGCCCAACTCTCGCCAGGACTCAGTCGAGCCGTTAAAAGAAATCAAAACGTTCAGGAAGGTAATAGCGCGCTCAAACGATTCAGAGTTGCCAAATGGCAAAGCAAAAATCAACACCACAATGAACAGTGGTTGCCACATCACCACCCAGTCAGGAGCCCAACGAATACAGATATGGCCATGTGACTCGGGAAAACATTTCCAATCCAAATAGGATACATGAGCAGGGTAAACAGTTTTATACACATACGTTTGTAATTTACGGAACAAAAGAAGATAATTAGATCAAAATACATTTAGGATTTTCCCACTATCGAGGAGCTTTACAAAATATAATAAAATTAACTCGACTCGTGCGTCAAAACATCTTAGCCCCAAAAGTGGTTCCCTGTAAGGAAAACAAAGATGACGGGAAGGGGTGAGCTTACGCTCAATGAGGTACCAAAATAATGGCAAATAAGAAACATGGAACTTCATATTCAGTTAATCACATATGTGCATTAAATAAAGAAGTGAACAAACACCATAGACAGAAAGGATACGGGTGGCTCTCAGGAGCCAAATTCCCATTTGCTTCAACGAAACTTGATCGAAATATCAGTTGACACTCCGTCAACGTTACAGAAGTAACAAATACCGTAGACTCCACTTTCTTCGATTCCTTCCACCTCACATACCCCCACCGGACCCGAAATCCAATCAGATCAAAAATAGTAATACTCGAGTATACCGGAATCAAGGGTCTCAATACCCAAAGATCCCAAAACAGACTACCGTGGTTCGTTATCTAATCGACCAGGCCCTTGCCGACCCGACTCGAGTAACTGGCCACAGGTGTTGAGCTCAGAGGTCACAGAAAGGTTGTTGGATACAAGCTTCCAAACGACGTCAGAACAGATACAGATACAGATACCAGATACAGATAGCAGATTCAGATACGCACTCAAAATTGGCATATGAACAGACAAGAGAACGAGTGTGATAAAGTACACCCTCGTCTCAATCAAAATAACCAGATAGTTCAGTAATTCATACCACAGATTGCATGTACAGAAACCGAATTAAACAACAAGTGAGGGGGAGTGGTACACTCACCGGTTCAAGTCAGTTTTCACTTCAGATTGGCTTTAATCGCCAAGAAACCCTAAAAGAACCAAAGTAAAACAATTGAAGGTTCCACTTTCAAAAATCGAGTATACAGAATGCACATGTGAGGCTCGACTACCAGTCGTATGCCTCGCCAAATAATTACTAATGCAAGGGTGCAAAACATGATTTTTGGAAACGAAAAGGTAACATGAAGACCTAAGCTCAAACAACCCAAAAGCCCTTCATTTCTACCAAAAGGCAATTCAAACTTAAAGGAACCAAACGGCCTAGAAAATTGGACAGCATTTCCCCTAAATTTGCTTACTTTTCCAGCCGTCATGGCTTCATTATTTCCTCAGCCAGCCCCAAAGTCATACGAAATATCAATTCATCACAACAGCCGTTCAATAGGCTCAAAGTCATTCAAGTACAACATTTAGCTAGGAAAAGACCGGAAATGAAAGTCAAGCCCTAAAATATTCAAATAAGCACAATAAGACTCAATTCCAAGTCATAAACCAATTCCAAATACCACCAAAATAGGGCTCCATAAGAATACAGAAGCATTAGAGGAAACCAGAAAATTCCGGAAATGGAGTTAAGCGTTAACCCAAAAAAAACAGTTTTTGACATCATTTTGCGGTTTTGGTACCAATGGCATTACGATTATCGGATGAAGGTACAAGACCCACTGTTTCAAAGCTAAGAGATAGGGCTACAATATTACAGAAGGTCACTCAGCCCAGTATCGAGTGTAACCAGGTCAAAAATGCAAGATAACCGGAAAAACAGATTCACAGAACGTATTCTGGTTCAAACATCATAAGTCAGCCTACCTAAGTCCAAATCTAGAAATTCCAAAGCCATATGAAATCTAAGAAACAGGGATACAATTCATCAGAAGACCTCAACAACCAATTCCGAAGCATTCCTAACCAAAATAACCCATTACAGCAGCAATTCTCAAATTCGGGTAAAACCAGGGCAGCAAGGGTAATTCCATCTTTTCTCAAGCTACGCCACTCCGATTGACCTGAAATTTTATAGGAATCTCTAAAATATAATTCCCTACAACTTTCATGTTTTAACCCAAGGCCAATTCGGCCTCTAACTATGAGCTACAGTGCCGGGCAGAATGAAGAACATTAAAACCCTAACTTTTCAATTTTCTTTCCAAAACAGAAATTGCTTGCAATTAACCACTTTTTCCACCTTCTAGCTTCCTTAAATATCATTTCCAATCATCATACATGACCACATAATCATATTCATATGAAAATAGAAAAATCCCCAATAATTATAAAACTTCACCAATTCAACCAAAAATCAAGATATAATCCATAAAATTGCATCTTATACTACCACCAATCATGAATTAAGCATCATTAGAGGGAGGAGAGGGGTCCTTCACTACTCACCTTAGCAAGACAAGAGAGGGAGCAACTAATCCTCTTAGCCTTCCAAACAACTCCACTAAACACCTTAATATCACCAAACTAAGAGGTTTTATGGGGAAATTTGAAGATTAACCGGTTGAATTGGAAGATTGGGCAAGATTGGAGACTAGAAAATTGAGAGTTTTTCTTTCCTTTTTGCTTGATAAGGGCCGGCCAAGAAGCTTGCAAAATTGAAGTAATTTTGGTCAATTTTTAGTTTAAATGGTAAAGTCATGAATAGTGGTCCAAAGGTCAAAAAGTAAGAATGAATCTTCAAGTGACACTTGTCACTTCATTTAATGCTAATCTATCCTTTTGTCTCTCCAACTCTTATCCATCTAGGTAACTTCTAATTATCTCTTAACACTTGATAACTTAAACCCGTTATACACAACTTAACCTAATTGGCCGAATTTTACCGAACTTTTCGCACTAACGGGTCCCACGTCTGGTATACGCTCTTAATTTCTCAAAAACTAACCGATACTAGAAAAATCAGTTAAAACCTATATTTACTCATAAAATTTATTTTTAAAATTTTTGAATAAAGAAAATGTGGAAAAACGTGCAATTAAAAGAAATTAAAACCTAGAAATTAAGAAAAGTACGGGTCCTCACAATTAACACCAAGAATTTCGAAACAACAAGTCCCAATCAAGGTTAAGGCATCAACTAGCCAAAAGAGGGTTTTCAATCCCTGAGTCAGTTTCGAACTTCGGCCACAACTCACTCAATTCAACTTGGAATTGAGCATGGTTGGTAGCATTGAAAACTAGATTCAAAAAGTTACAATTTCTCAGAAGAAATTATTCTCAAAATCTGTCCACAACTAGCTTACATTTGAGTATCAATTCGCTGCTCAAAACAGAGCTTCTAGTGAATTAGAGAAACAGGAGAGTCACGTTCAAACGATTGGTATGGATTACTCAGGTGGATTCAGCATGTGCATTTTATACCGTTCGAAATATGGGAATGTCTAGTTTCCAGTGCCTCAAACGGCACTCGATTTTGACCTCGGAGCAAAAAGTTATAGCTGTTTGAAAAACACTGCCAGTGCAATACGGGAAAAATTCCAGTTTTGAATGAACTTTCGAAATCACCACATTTGGCCAACCATATCACGTAATTTTTTGTGGAAGCCTTCCACACAACCCATACAACATATATACATCATAAAAAAGTCAATAAAACTTCAAAAAAAATGCTCTAAAGGTCACGGTATTCACAGGGGCAGAAATGAAAAAATTCTCCCCTTCACTTCCTGTAGACACCAAATTTTTTTAGCATAATTTACTATTTATTTCTTAGTTTTTATTTGTCGTGTTAAGTTTTATTCACTTTTTAGTTTTTATTTTTAAGTTTCTAACATAAAATTTGGAAAAAAAGAAGAAAATTGTTCGCAAAATATGTTTAGCATTTTATTTATTTTTGTTAAGTTACTTTGAAAAAAGAGAAAAAGAGAAGAAAAACGATGAAAATGGAAAATGAAAAAAAAGAAAATGGAAATTGCACTTTGTTGCTTCTAGTTTATTTATTTTTATCCAATGTTAATTAAATTATTTTTGTTATTTATTTTTATTATCAATTTTGTTTTAATTAATTTCAAAAAAAAAAAAAAAAAAGAAGATCCGCGGCATGCAAGCTGCGTATTTTCACAGCTTGCAAGGAAGGACTTGGGCAGCCCTTTAGCTGCAATTTTAGAAGAAATGGCTAAGGGCTTAGGGTTATGATACCCCATATAAATAGAAAAGAAAGACAGCAGCCGCAAAGGGGAGAGGGGGTGACGGAAGGAAGCAAACAGGCTGAGAAAAGAAACCAGGTGATGGGCTGAGCAGGGAAAAAAGACCGAGAGAGTGAGATAGAAAATTAAAGAGAGGAAGAGAGGAATCGGGTGCCATCCTTCCAGGGACAAAGTAGCAACTGGAGCTGCTGCTCCTCACGAAGCTTTCACCATTTCACTCCACCATTGTTACCCGTGAACTTCACCGTGAGTTAAGTGCAAGAAGAGGCAAAGGGCGGCTGGATTTTGGGGGAGAGTTTTGAGGGAGCCACGGTGCAAGGCTGCGAAGAAACAACGCAAGAAAGGTCGGTCCAAGCCACCACAGTCCGCATCTGCCGCTGCTGCTGTCCACCGTCGCCGCATCGCGCACAACCTCCATAGCAGCCACCAACAACTACAACCCTTCTTCTCCCGCGTAGCCAACAAGTGGCCAACGGCCTGCCCAAGAACTGGAGCCGCCTCCACCACCAGAATCAGCTGTCACCACCAGTGAAGCCCGCTGAAAGAACACTTTTTTTGTGTTTTGTCCCGAAGCTAAAGTCTGCAATTGGTTTCTTTTGATTTCTGGGGAAGTACGTCTCTTCGCGGGTTCCTGCTAAGATTTCAATTCCAGAAGAAGTGAAACAGGAAGACCGCAAAGCGATGTTGGGGTTGCGGACTGGAATTCCTTTGAAAGCTCATACTTTTAGCTCCATTCCACATCAGACTTCCTCTGTTTGTAAGTTTTATCTTGTGTTTGATGATGGTTCTATGGAATCTGATACATGTTTGGGTTCAACGTTCTTAAAAATCAGGGCAAAGCTCCTGGGATGATTAAATTACTCATAGCTACAGAAAATTCCGCAGCAAAGAACAAAAGAAATTGCATTTTCTGTTCTGTTCTCTTTTCCGTAGCTGCTCATCGGATTCTTACACTTAAACTGCATGCTTAATCTGGTGTGGAGGGCAGGGAATGGAATGATTTACTGTCGGGTTTGCATGTTTGGGGTCTAAAAAGAATGCTTAGGCTATGATCAAATGCTTGCTGAAGGGAAACGAGTCATGATTGCTAAACCATTTCTGCACAAATTTCTCTAACATTTGCGTGATTTCCTTTCTGTGTTTTGGCTCGTGTTGGATATTGAAGTCGTGAATCTTGTTGTTAATCAAAGTTTGTTGCCCGGCTGAAAGAATTTGGACTGAAATTGTGGTTTTTGGGCTTGAAATGCCGAGAATAGAAGCGCAGCAAATGTTGCAGAAACATTCGTGGCTTTTGCATGTTTTGCATGCAAAAACAGCTTTCAATAATTTCATTTTGACCCCTTGGCTTCTAACTAATGCTATTATGTCCCAATCAATTGAATAATTTCCACAATTTGGTCCTTGGCAGCTTCAATTTTTCAACTCAATTCCTTGTTGCTTCAATTAATTACTATGTTTTGTTTCAATTGCATTTAAATCATGACTTTAGAGGCTTTATGACCAAGTGAGCTTGTGTTTGCCTATTTTCTTTAATTTTCCCAAATAAATTGGTACCTTGACCATTTCTTTTATTTTGGAGGATAAATAAGTGATTTCACTCCATTTAAGGCGTCAACTCAAGGGAGGTATAACTTCTTTTATCTTTTTGTCTCTCCTACGTGATCCAACGTGCTAAGTGAAAATTGCATGTCTACTTCACTTTCCTTGCCTTCCCTTAATTCCTTTCATTTATGTCATTTACTTTTGTTTTTTATTAAGTCTCTCTTTTATTTATTTATGGGGTATGTGTACACCTCTTGGCTTGTAATAGATAAGGCTTGGCGAGCATTTTGTCCATTTTTCCCCTTCCCCTTTTGTTTCAGTTAGCAAATGTAATAGGTTCATTAGATTGATTGTCTGCTTTTGTTGCTACGTGTTAATTTGCTTTATTAGGCTCTTGCATTTAGTCGAGCATGCTAAGTGTTATGTGCTACGTGTTTCTAGGTGATTGGCATGTCTACTTGCTTTTTATAGTCATAGACGAATGTAATGAATGAATGCACGTCACCACACTAGTCCAATGCTAGTTGTGGCTCATTGTCCCGTTTTCCACTAGTCCAACGCTAGTAGGAATTCATAGATATGGGCTAGTCCAACGCTAGACCCTTAGGGATTTCCCTCGCTAGTTCACACTTGCATGTTTCACTACATTTCATGCATTTTTCTTGGTTTTTTAGCATTTGGCATGCCCCTCCAACCCTTTCCCCTTCATTTTAGACTTTTGCATCTTCATGCTAGTTATAGGGTACATTTACTTGAGGGTCCCCTTTCGATAAGGGAAACGAGCGAGTGTGGCTACAAAATAGCCTTAGCACGCTAGTTCTTCCTTCTAATCAAAGGGAAAATTAAAGTCGTGAAATTAGGAGTCATTCCCGCACCCGACTTGATGCATTCCTCTAGGTTCATGCACCTCCATTTGCATATCACTTTTCTCATTTTTATCTACATTTTCTCACTACTTATATTTTTCGCAATCCACATGCCATGTTCACACACTTTCCCTATCACTCATTTATTTTCTACCTCACAAATTGCACCCAATTGTACTTACATGTATCTACTATCATATTTTCATTCATTTGCACACAAACACCTTTATTTTCCCAATTTGCACACATGCACTTGTCTTACATTCGCACACATGCACGTTTTCTTACATTTTCACACTTGCACTCATATTTGAGTCTTCATTTGCATCATTCGCGACCTCTATGAGGACTTTTCTTATTCGCCACCACAACTCATGTGGTTGGGACCAAAAAGCCTCGTAAGAGACATTTTTAGATTAGGATTGCATTTCTTTTTCATACCCATTAGTCATATCCAACATGCAACGCATACTTTGGGTAGAAAAAATTAGGAAAAGAAGGGCTAAGTCACGCAACTAGCTTTGGCTAGGGTAAGGGAGTGCCTTAGGCTTTGCCTTTGCCTTCTCCCTTATCAAATGTAACCCCCGATCCCTTTCTTTGGTTACGTAGACCTAAAAATTCTTTAAAAAGGCTTTGTTTACTTTTTTTTTCCAAAAATCACTTTTTGGGTGACTTGGTACACCCTAACTCTATACCAAGTGGCGACTCCATCTTCCATTAAAAACCCTTTTTGTGACAGCCCCACCTTCCCCTAAGGCGAACCAAAGGGGTTAGCGGACTGCCTGCCCAGCTCTCGCCAGGACTACGGGCAGTTACACGTGATCTAGAACGTTTCGGGAAAATAAAAGCGCGCTCGAACAAGCCACAAGAACCAAAATAACAAAATACGAAGGAAAATGAATATGATGAATCATGCCTGGAATAGTGGAATCCGAGATCCCACCAAACCTTAATACATAGCAATTCAACATTTACAACCACATTGGCATGTCAAAAGCGATACATAAGGGATACACATATTCGGTTTGCCATTCAAACAATGAACCCAGTACACATTAGGGTTTCATGCAAAGAGCTACAAAAGAGACATATACAAGGCTCAATTTGGCAACCAACAAGTATGAGCTTCCAAAAGTGCTTATTTTCCTGTAAGGAAAACAAATGGAATGGTGTGAGCTAAAGCTCAGTGAGCAACTATCACACAATCAACCCAGATCACTTAAGCATAATCGTTCATTGCAAATATTCAAATAAGAAGTAAAACAATTCAGTAAAAGGATACGGTCGGCTCTTAAGAGCCCATTTCCACGCTACATGCTTGATCTAACTCAATTGACCCTCCGTCAATATTAAAAGTACCAAACCGTAGACCTCTCTTCACTTCCATTCCTTCCACCCAACATTCCCCAACCGGGCCCGCACTCCAAGCAGTAACATTAGGTGATACTCGAGTACACCGGAACCAAGGGTCTCATTACCACAAGATTCCCATTTCAGTCCCCGTGGCGAGTCAATTTTCACGACCAAGCCCTCGCTGGCTCGATTCAATTGAATGCCAACGGGGTCGAGCTCAGTACAGTAGGGCCGTTGGATACTCGTCCAACCAACACCCAAACAATTTCCATGAATGAAATCCAAGAATTCATATAGCAGTACAGTAATACAGTAAAACGGTAAACAATCGGTCACAAGAATAAAAGGAATGAGGGCGGTTAAGTACACCCTCACCCTAATCATTTCCAATAGTCAAACAAGCCTTCAAGGCATCACAATCACATAGAGCAAAGCCACATTATAAATCCAAGTGAGTACTATACTCACCAATCGAGAAAATGATGTTTCATGCACCGTCGTTAAACGAACGTCGTGCACCACCGTTTCCTCCTAGAACAAGTAAACAATTACCATAAGACTCGATAACGAGTCATGAAACAACGCCAATCACAACCCAATAGAGTTTCATATACATAACTAAACATGATAACAAACCAGAAATTAGAAGTAGCATTAGTCTTGGCCCCGAATAGAAAAACTGTTTTGCCCTTATTATGCGGTAATGGCGTCAAATTCACTACGGTTATCGGATGGAGGTGTAAGACCCACCGTTTCGAAGCTATGAAACAGGGATACAACAATGTAGAAGGCCACTCAGTCCAGTTCCTAGCACAACTAGGTCAAATGTGACAAAAACTAAGCCAGCATTACCAAAACAGGTTTGCAAAACACACAAAACTGTAATGAACACAACTCAGTCTATACAGGTCCAAATGCCGAAATTCCAAAGGTATATGATAGCTAAGATATCCATCTACATTTCATCAGAAGACACCAACAACAGAATCCAAACCAATTCCAGTCAAAACAGACAATTACTATCGCAGTTCGGACATTCTGTTCACCAAAAACAGCAACAGTAAAAATGGCATAACTCACTCTATACTACTCCAAATGCCCTAAAATTTTGCAGGAACTACAAACTCATCAATACCTACAACTTTCATGTTTTGAGCAAAGTCCAATTCGGCCTCTATATATGACCTAAAATTTCGGACAGATTAGGGGTTCATGAACCCTAACTTTTCACATTTCATTCCAAAACCAAAATTGATTGCATTAATCATCAATTCACACCTACTAGAGTCAAAGCCCCTTAGTACCAACCATCAAAAACAACCACACCATCAAGATCATATGAAACCAGAAAATTCATCATAAAATGGAAAACTTCACCAAATCAAGCCAAACCAAGAAATAAATCATATAATCCATCACTTTAGCCACTTCTAAGCCAAACATAAGCATCATTAGATGTAGTAGGGTGTTCAAGCATCACTTACCAAGAAATCAAGAGAGATAGGGATTGTGGACACCTTAGCTCTTCAAATCAACTTCCCTAATACACTTATTAGCACTAGAAGAAAGGTTTTTATGGAGTGAAATCTAGTCTAAGCTCTTGTTTGTGGAAGATTGAGTGAGATGGAAGCTTGAAATTTGATGAACTTTCTTCCTTCTTGCAAGAGAGAGGGCCGGCCAACACAAGGTAAGAAAATGGTGAATTTTGTGAATTTTTGGAGATATTAACTAATTTTGGTCAAAAGTAAAAAATGTGAATAGTAAACCATAAGGTCCAACCAATCATATTGTGACACTTGTCACACTCATTAATGCATTCTTATCTTTCTTTTTCCCTCTCACATCAATCACTTCACACATTCTACTTATCTCTTAACACCCGATAAATTTTACACAGTATCCGAAACTTAACCTTATTGGCCGAATTTTTCCGAACTTTTCGCACTAGTGGGTCCCATTTCCACTATTTACTCTTAATTTTCTAAAAACTCTCCAATACTAGAAAAATCATCTAAAAACTATAATTACGCATAACATCTACCAGAAGATATTTCTAAGCCCGAAAATGCAAAAATATATGCAATTAAGGGGTAATAAACCCTAGGAAAATAATTAGGGTTCTACGGGTTCTCACACTTTTTGAACTTTGTTTGGCCAAATCGTCGCATTTTCAAGTCCCACGGCCTTTTATTTTCATTTTCACACACGATCACATACACTTTCACACACCATCAAAAAGTGGGGCGCGACACTTCCTTTGAGCTTTCATCCATAATATCACTCATTTCTACTAATTTAAGCACTAATCCAACATTATTAACATCAAAACTCACAAAATCAGTCCATCAAGCCATAGTGGGAGTTCATAGAGCCCACTCATCAATTTTTCAACAATTTAAAGCTACCCATAAGAAATTATGAACTCATAAGTGCTAAACAACTTTGATAAGTCAAGATTTGCAAGGTTGATCGTCACTTACTTTCTTAGATGATTAAGGCAGAAATTTCGGTCCTCCTTGCTCAAGAAAAATAGTGGATTTAAAGCTCTTTTTGTAGCTTGAGTTGCTCTCCTAGTAGATTGCAAAGTGTGGTTAAAGTTTGAGGTGATTTGGTAGAAATTTAGTGAAGAAATGGTGCAAGAAAATTGAAGAGCTTTGGTTGTTTTCTTCTCCTTGGTGGCCGACTGGAATGAGAGAGAGAGTGTGCGTGTGTTTGATGCAAATGAAGCTTCCAAGAGAAGCTAAAATGTGTGGCTCTAAATTGTGCAAAAGTCAACTCTCTCCCCGCGCGTGCACACGCATTTTTCATGCTCGATTTCTCTCGAGTTTATTTCACTAGTGCACTAAACCTCTAATGCACTTTCATTCATACTATTATTATTCACTCTTAATAATAGTATCACTAACCTCTAATGCACTTATTATTTTCTAGTGCACTAAATCTCTTATGCACTTATTATTTTTGCGCGTACTTCCAATTTGTGCGCGGTAGAGTGGAATTTTCAAGAAATTCTTATAACAATAGTATCACTAACTAATAATTGAACACTTAAACATAAAAATACTTATTTCAAGACTAATGTACAAGTCTCCAATTTTTCATGTTTATTGTATTTTCGAATCGATTATTGACTCCAATCGCGTATTCACTATTCTCACTTAACGGGCTTTCAAAAATTAAATTTCGAAACGAGTCATTTTAAAAATATAAGTGAGTCATAGTTCCATATAATTGGGTCTAAAAAGGTTGAAATAAAATATTCGGGGCAAACAGGCAATTAAATATTTAAATAAGCTAGTAATAGGAGTTTAAAATAGATAATTTTGCGAGTCCTCACACAAACAAGAGAGAAAGTGGTAGTGCAAGGCACTATTTCGCTACTATTGAGAGTTGACTTTTTATACAAACTTATGGTTAGCCTTTTCTTCATTTTTCCACCACAAACAAATCAAACTTTCACTCCCTCACTCTCTCTCATTCTCGGCCGAATCAAGGAGGACAAAGAAGGGGAGAAAAGCTTCACCTTTTAGCTTCAATCTTGCTTGTTCTTCATCATCCAACCCACAAATCATTTGGATTCTTGCTCTAGCTTGAAGGAAAGTGTAACCTTATGGTGTTTTTTGGTGAAGTAGTGGTGGAAATTCTTGCTTACAACTAGGGTTTAGGAGCTTGAAGAGGTAACCACTTCATCCTTCTTTAATCTTTCAAATTTCACCAAGAGTAGAGATTATATTTCATGGGTTGAAACCCTAATCAAGATTCTAGGCTAGAGGGCTTGAGGAACTTTCATATCTTACTTTATATCCTAAGCTAGTGGTCTTGTGGTGGCCTTTAGGTAGCTGACTTGAGGCTTTTTACTTGATTGTTATTGTTTGTGTGATGAGTGACTTGATATTGGCTTGGTAAGAGGAAAGAAAATTGGAAGAAACTCTTGAGAGGTGCTAGCCGAATTTTGCTGCTTTGTTATCTTGCTTTGATTTCGAATTTTGTTGCTTATATGGCTGCTAAAATGCTTTTTATATGTTATATTATGTGTCTAAAAATTGTCTTTCAAAAATTATTTCAATTTGTTTCATAAAACTTGGGTTTTGAGGAAAGGTAGAAATCTGGAAAATAGCTGCCAGGGCAGCCAACCAGTGATTCTTTATTTGCGAATAAATCTTTGTACAAAAATCAAAATCAAGTGTCGTTTATGGAATTTGAAACTAGACACCAAGGGCTTTCAAACGGTATAAAATTCTCCTGCTGATTCGTTTTGAGTGAGCTGTAGCGAACCGGCAAAGTGGACTGACCTGTTTTACCTGCCTATCCAAGAGAAACTGGAAAACTATATATTGTGGCTCAATTTCGTCCCTCTTGTGAAAGGAGTTTGGAAATGATTTCTTATGATGAAATATAGCATTTGAATCTAGTTTCTAACACCATAAACCATTATCAATTTGGACTTGTGTAGAGTTAGATATGGTCTGATTTCAAAAACTGTGTCAAAGCTGGTAACTGAAAAATTGTTGAACAGGTTGTGAAATCCAGCCATCTTCAAACTGTTGTATCTTGCTGTTTAAAAGTCTGAATTTAGTTCCGCTTGTTGTGTTTGAAACTTTTGTTGTGTTATAAATTCCAGAGGTTAATTTAATACCTGTGAATTTTGCCAAATTTTCAAACTTTGCTGAAAAACAAGAACTGGTTCTGCCCTATCTTCATGAAACAGTAATTTTGGGCTGGAATTTGAATGATTTCTAGTTGGAATCTGGGAAAAATACCTTCTGGAAAGTTTTAGCACTATGAATCTAGTTTTCAAAGGTATAAAGTTTCCAATTTTTGGACTTACCAAACTCAAGATCTGATTTTTCAAATATTATCGCGTAAAGCTAAAAATTTCTGATTTCTTAAGAAATGAACTTTTATGAACTTCCCACTTCCTTTTGAGATTGATAGTCCGTTTTAAATTTGATTTCATTGATGATACAAGTTTCTCTTGTGACTTTAAATCCTTATTTTTTAATCTCGATTTTCGGTGAATTAAAACTCTTTTAAGGCGTTGTTTAAGTTTTAAACAAATGCATTTTCTTCCTTGAATGTTAAGCGGTCTAGAGTACATGTGAGTGATAGTTGGTCGCTATTTCTTCAGGTGCTCAAAAGAGTTTCGAAAGGAATCTCGGTGCGGACAACTAAAGGGCTTTTATTTACTCACTTGCTTTTGAATTGGTGAGTGTCAAGTGCATGACTTGTTGCCTAATACTTGAATGGCTTTTTGTTGATTAAGTGAAATTAAACTTGTCGAGACGAGTGTGTACTTTATCACACTCGTTCTCTTTTACTTTACTTGATAATTGACTTGCATGAACTTGGCAATTTATACTTGTACTTGTGGGGATGCCCAAAACTCATTGGCTAACCTTGCGACTCGATCCGGCATGGGTTTGATCGAGAAGCTTGGTGAACCATGAGAAAATGATAAAGTTTGATCTTTTGAGATCTTGCTTGGCATACTCGAGTAGTATTGCCTTTTTTATTTGAAGTTTGGGCCCAGTAGGGGGTGTAACGGTGGACAGAAAATTGGTGAAAAGTGGAGTCTACGGATTTGATACTTACTCAGTTGACAGAGAGTCAACCTGTGACATATTGGATCAAGGCCTTGGCAAAGCTGTGTGGAGTTAGCTCCTAAGAGCTCCCGTATCCTTATTAATTGTTCTTTACTGTTATTTGTGAATTACTTAAACTTTCTAGCTATACTTCTTGTGCAACTGTTATTGTTACTTGAACTTATGTGTTTGCATGCTTTTCTTGGCCTCACTGAGCGTTAGCTCACCCCCGTAGTTTGTTTTCCTTAACAGGAATTCGGAATGGGAAGATTTGACGAAACTGACTTGATAGTATTTTGATTTGACTTGGATGTAAATGATTTAGTCAATTTTTGGATGGTTGTATTTTTGGGGAAAGTTGATGTACCTTTTGGAAACTTTGTGATGTAAGACTTGAATGATTGTATAAGGAAGCGACTTTTCTTTATATTGACTTTTATTATTGGTTGATTATCTTTAAGTTTAAATTTGACTCATATTGAGCCTTGGCGAGAGCTAGGCTGGCGGCTTGCCGATAACCTAGGGTTCGCCTTAAGGAGAAGTGGGGTCATCACAGTTTTGTTATCAGTTTGATGAACTTGTCCCATTTCTCTGTCATTATTATTTTAGACAATTTTCTTGTTGAACATGCCTTGTTTCGTTGATGAATCTTTGGTGTTTGATTATGGAAATAAAATGCATGAAGTGCATGATCTCGTTGGCATGAGATTTTGCTTCGTACGGTTCATATGTTGAAACCCAAAAAAATGGCAAAAAGCTTCGGGCAAATATGTTTTCTGATGTTTCATTGATTGTTGTTCCTTGTGTAATTTTAGTATTGGATTTCAATAGTAAAAGGTGTAAGTGGTACATTTTTGATAACTTGAAAATTGATTGGCATGATTTATATGTGTGATAATAAACCCAGAAGAGAATAGTGGAAAGCTTCTATTGCAGAAACCTTCTTCGAAGATGCATGAAAAAATTTCCAAAAATTGCATTTCTACCCCACAAGTTTCCTCTTGTTCTACTATGGCCCATAAAATTGGAAAAGTTAATCATTTTTTTTCAAAGAAACGATTTCTGTTATTTATTCCAAGACAATGAGAAGCAGATACAATAGATGTAGAGAGTGAACTGGAAGAACCCTACATTCTAACAAGGCACTAATCTAAGGGACGGGAATTCCCTAGCGTCCATAGCCAGGCATCTGCGAATCTCCCTCTGTAGCTGCTGAACTGAGTCAAAGACCATACTAGGATATCCTTACAGAGCAACAGACCTCTCTGCAACCGTATTTGCTTCCCTGAAGATATGGCTAAAAGCTACAGATACCTGATCCAGAAGTCGACGAATCCGCCTCAGCACATTGCAATGCGACCACCCCCCCAGCGCCGATGATTTGACAAGCGATACTAGCACCACCGAGTCAACCTCCATCAACATCTCCTGTATCCCCTTTGCCACGTACACTCGCAGCCCTTCCAACACAGCTAGTGCCTCAGCCTGCAGGACCCCCTTCTCCTCAAACTCCTTATAAAATACGAAAATAAGTCTACCGTCCGAGTCGCACAGTACCCCTCCTCCGCTCGCCCTTCCGTTGACCACGCTCGCATTTGTGTTCAATTTATATCGCTGAGCTGGGGGTTTAGCCCATGTAACTACCACTGCTCGCCGTTTACGGACGACCGAAATAGCGCAACTTGCCTATTCACTCTCCATGTCCCCATAGAACCGTGCCTTCTCCAGTTTCCGCGCTCTTCCCAAATCCTGTATGAAGTTGACCACTTCCCGGATCACCCTCTGAGCTGAAAAGACTTGCCCTTCGAACCTTGCCTTATTTCGACCCTGCCAGATGAACCAAGATACCAGTATCTGAAGAATACATCTGATATGATGGGCAGGGAGTCGAGGTAGTGATGTGGCCCATTTCTTCCAGTTTGATTTCACGTTGGTTTGATGCTATAAACATATTGGTGAAAGTTTATGTAATTCACAAAAAACATATTGGAGATTTCACGCTGGTTTGATGCTATGAGGACCCGAATTTTATTTACTTTTAATTCTATTTTATTGGCTTATTTAATTATTTATTCACTCGTTTTCTCCGAATAGTTTATTTCAACCATTTTAAATTCATTCACATGGAATAAGGTCTCACTTATATTTTAAAAATGTCCCGTTAGCAAATTTAATTTTTCTGTGGCTCGTCTAGTAAGAAATAGCGAATACATGTTTTTCGAGAGAATATTCGATTCGAGAGTGCAATAATCTTGGAGAATTAAGAATGATCAATAGTAGACTAAGAAAAGTTAATTGAGGGATTAGAAGTGAGCGAGTTCAAATTTTCGCTTTATCGCACGCGAATCGAAAATTCGCGTATTTCACGTCAAAACAGCTAAGTGGAGATTTAAGAAACTTATACTAGACTACTAAGAGTAAATAATTACAGTGTTAAAGGAATTACATTTGCTCACATCACCCTTTTTCCTTTATTTTCTAAAATCAAAATCATATTTTCTCATTAAAACTTTTTTATTTTGAAAAATAGGACACGACAATCCTATTTGATGAGTCATTATCTTTTGTAAAATAATGAAGTGATAAGTCATTTGTCCTTTGTCTTTTGTCAAATAATGCTTTACTGATTCATGAATTAATTATGAAAGTAATCGTCATGACTTATGTCAAGAAGAACCAACAATCTATCAATAGAGTCCTTTATGATGAAGCCATGCAAGCTATCAAAGAGACTTGAGTAGATCTTGTATCCATTCCGATTGGACCACTGACACATGCTCGTGCTAAGAAGCTCAAAGAGTTGCTCCAAGCAATGGTTTAGCTGTCCAAGATGCAGTTGGGATGCCAATGTCTTTAAAGTGGTTGATCATGGACATTCATCCTAAGTTAACCTTGTTCAAGTCATGCAAGAAGTTGGAGATGCGAATGCCGAATTTTCCAACTTGTGATTTGTTTTTGTTAGTCGTTATCTCTAGTTAATTGTTAGGGAATAAATGGACCAGCTCATGTGAGCTTGAATCCACATAGTTGGTAGGAAAAGTGATGTGAGACGAACTCCGTCGAAGACGAAACCCGTGATTCACTCGTCACGATCTAGACAACTAACACCAAAGGTTTGGCAACGGAAAACTTGACCCTAATAATCCTACGAGCTACGAACAATATTGATACGATCTCAACCCATTACTAATCGAATTAATGAACCAAATTTGTAGGTAGAAGAATGCCACAATCAAGGAGATACTTGATTGATAAGTTCGGATCGAATAACTTAAGAAAACTCTCAACTATTCAAAGGAAGCTCTCTTGGAAAAGAGAATGTGAAATAAACTCACAAAAATTGAATAAAAATTCTAACCCTCATAAACGAACAAGACTTAGGCTATTTATAGCCTTACATGGACTCCAAAACCTATGTAATTCGGACTAAAATACCCCTTAACTATTGACTAAAGATTCGGCCAAACTAAGGACAAGGTGGCCAAATTATTAAGCAAAACTAATGACTAGGGTTCGGCCATAATGATGACAAGTTGGCCGAATTTATTAAACTGAAATTAATGACTAAAATAGCAAGATAAATGACAAATAAACCCTTGCTCAACAAGACTAAATAAACGACACAACTTGAAACTTGAATAACTTGCACATGTGAAATCTTCATGGACTAGCTTGAGCATGTGAAATCTTCATGGACTAGAGTAAAGGATCCTATTCATATCATTCCCCTCCTCTTGAATGCGATTTGCCCACAAATCGACGGTGCGCTTAAGGGATAGTAATGTTGAAAATAGATGAATGACTATGAGCCATGTTGCAGGTCGTTTGGTCAACCTCACAATGCCCTCGAATAAAGACATCCTCCAAGACAGGAAACATCTCGTATAAAGCTTATGGGAATTCCAGGTGGCACTCCAAAGATCTCTAAGTAGCTCTTTGTCATGGAATGTCAAATTCGGACCTACACAACAAATAATACAATTAGTATATATAAGTTTAAAACTACTCAACCACTTACCATTGGCAACCACTAGATAAGGATCTTCATAATGATGATTAATTAGCTTAGAAAAATCTTGAATCTGGTTATGCAAAGTGACAAAATTCTCCACAAGTTGTTGTTGGTTTAGCTCATCTTGCACGAATGGAACTAGGTCGTAATAGGTAGCTTGAATACCTTCAATTTGAACAACAAAATCAGAATGTAATGAACCAGAAAATTGAGTAAGGTAGGTCGGAACATCATTATTGAAATAATAAGGATGGTGAGAACAAGTTTCAAGTGTAGAAACTCCCTTTGAAACTTCATTATTCCTCCCAACAAGCAAATCAGGGTCATGGTTGAAATGGAACATCAATGGATAGCAAAGAGATACAACACTTAAGATGCAAACTCCATGAAAAGTGTGATATTCTCCAATGGATGTAGGAATAGAACATGTCATGATCAACTCAATTTCTCCTTGCTTAACCTGCATAAAAGTAGAAACACTAAACACGGCAAGATTAAGTTTGTTAGTACAATCATAAGCTCTCCTAACATCATTGACTTTGGCAATAAGTGATTGCTTTTCCTCAATAGCCGATTCACTCAAGGCAGTTTTTCCCTCATGCTTAACTTTGGCCTCAACCTTTTTTTTTCCCTCGAATTTTTCCCTTTCTCATTCTCACTCAATTCTAGCTCAAGTTCACTCAAATCTTCTGATTGTTCACTCTCATTTTGCACTTCACACTTCTCAACTTGCTCTACCTTCTGGCCATTTTGCTCAAATTGATGTTTCAAATATGCTAAGTCAACACAAAGTTGCTTAGAATTAAGCGACACAAGCCTGGTACGACGGCAATTAAATGTGAATGAATACTTATTAGTATATCCATCATATTTGACTTCTCAATTAAACATCCACCATTGTCCCAACAGCACATTTATTCAAACATCACAATTGGTTCATTTGTCCATACTAGTAGTTATTTGTGTCACGTTACTTGTAATTCTTATTAGGGAAAATGACCTGTTTCATCCCTCACATTTCACAAAAATATTCTTTTCGTCCCTCACTTTTAAAATGAAGCAATTTCATCCCTGACATTTAAAAATTAAAGCTATTACATCCCTGAACCTAATTTTCAATTTGAATCAAACCATCCAATAACCCAGTAATAAATTTCGGAGATAGAATTGATAGGTCACTCGGTCAATTTCATCATATTCACATGACATTTATCAAACCAAAAAAAATAAACATTATAACATAAAGGCCATTATTTGTCTTGGAATAGTCGGGTTTTTCTTTTGGGTAAATCTTTTTATGCATCGTTAGTATATTCGCTTGCGAGTCTAGATGTGTATCATAAATACAAAATTTGGTGTTTAAATTTAAATTGAAATGATATGGTAAGTACATAAAACCATCAGTGTATACAATGATAATGTAAGAATTCAAGTTGAGTTAACCAAGTGATCTACCAATTATACCTTCAAAATTTGTAATCGGGTTGATAGGTGGTTTGATTTAGATTGAAAATTGGATTCAAGGATGTAATAGCTTTAATTTTTAAATGTCAGGGACGAAATTGCTTCATTTTAAAAGTAAGGGACGAAAAGAATATTGTTGTGAAATGTGAGGGATGAAATAGGTCATTTTCCCTTCTTATTAATACTGTAACAAGCTTGGCTATTTATAGCCTTAAAAGTTACAAAACCCAAAGCAACTTGGTAAGATTAAACAAAACATCAATTCATAGTTAAACAAGGAAACTCTAATTTGGCCTCAACGATGTTCATAACTTTGCCGGTTGACTAAACTAACTAACTAACGACTAAATTAACACTAAAACACATTAATAACACAATGAATCAAATTAGACAGCAACATAAGTCTAGCTTCAAGATTTAAGCCAGTTAAGCAAGGGTTTTGTTCCACTTGATCATTCCACCACTTGAATGAGATGAACAACCTTCCAACCTTCATTCTCAAGTCCCTGAATATGTTTTGGGACAATTTCTTGACTCTAAACAACATGAACCAGCCCTTGAAGTTCTTCACGCAACTTCTTAGCTTGAGCTCTTGTGACCGGTCCCAATAGAACTTTAATCTTGTCCACTTGAATAGTTAGTTGTGCTTGACCGTCATCATTTACCTGGTTCTCTCTTTCTTCAAATTAATTGGCTTACTTTCCTTATTCCACTTTTCCTTTATTTTTAAAAAATTTGACCACCATTTAGCTTTAGGGCTGTTGGTTGCAATGCTTGTTTGTTTTCTTTGCAATTTCTATTGATACTGAATATATGTTCAAATGTTACTATTTCCACTTAGCCTATGATTGACACCATTTTACACTTAATAGAATTTAAGTGACGAAATATTCCATGGATTACCCCTTTCTTAAGGTGCGTGAATGACACTGAAAGGACAATCCACCTTCCAATTCCAGCAGGAACCTAAAAAGTTAGACTTCACTTGACACGATGAGAAAATGAAAAGGACAACACAAGAAAGATATACCAGCTTATCAACCTCACATATAGAGACTTGGGTCAAGAAAAATTAACAATAAAAACTATTTTAAACTAGCTTATCAAGCTCACATATAGAGACTTTGATCAAGAAAAGTTAACAAGCAAAACTATTAGCATAAAACATTAATCCAATTGGATGAAGCAAATTTAATAAGGAAACCTAATGACCAATAACCAAGGTCCCATGACATTCAATAAAAAAACACATTACACACGTGATCAATAATTTTAGAAAGGACAAAAAAAAATAACTATCATATTCAATTTTCCATTAAAAATAAGGAAAACTTTATAAATTGCAAAGAATTAATCTCCACTTGTCTGAAGATATTTGGCATGTGTTTCCTGTTGTGGAATTTCTTAATCTAAATTAGGCAAACTGGTCCCTTCTTTAATTCCCTAATTAAGAAGTTTCCTTCACTAGTCTAAATAATCTTTTTCTTCTAGGTCATCCACCAAAAGAAGGAAATGCTTTTATAGAGATTGAATATTGATCAAGTGTTATTGACAAGTTGAACAAATCCAAGGAAAAACCATTTTTTGATTATGCCATTTAGTTTAGTCAATCAGGGTGAGCAAAGGAAATGCAATTTTCAGCTATATTGTAAAGCATAGAATACAATTACATTGAACTGTTAATTCCATGAGGTAATATACATGAGAGCTTAACGACAAATCATAGGGTCACCAAGTATTAGAAGTTTGTGAAGATGCTAGCTAATGCTGGTATTGAACTCAGCAAAGTAAAGAGCTGATGTTGATTGTAAAAAATCTGGAAAATATGAACTTGATGAGTCTACATTTCAAGCCGCCTGGAGTTCGTGTTAATTTCCAGATTAGACAACTATCTTGTTGATGCTAATTTCCTTTAAAATTATCCTTAAATCTTCTTAGTTGGATGCTAGTTTATTTTGCTATCGTGTAGGGTATAATTATTTTTTTCTTTTTCAGCACAAAGAATAAAATTGAAAATGAAATGTATTGTGGTACACTCCATAAGGATTTAGTTGGCATACGAAGTGCAATAAAAATAACAGAAGATTTTCCTTGCATTACTTGAACTCGAGGGTCCTTATTTTAATTTCCTAACATTCACCAATGTCTTACACTTAGTAATGGATGGTGTGGACTAAGAAAAGAGTAACATTCACACTGGAATTTGTAGGTGCACTTCCTTATTGCTGCATGAGAATATATGGTAATAGGAACGGGTTTCAGATTAGACTTCATTAGGCCATAAATGAAAACACAATTGAGGTATAGCCTTCAGTTTCTTGTTACCTTCCCCCACCTCCTACCCCCGGGGAGATGAGAATCTTTCATGGAACTTCAAGAACTAAAATCTAGACTTGATAGTAGTGGTTTTCTTATCCAGGATGATAAAATCTGTAGGATTTTGCAGGATTGCTTGCTTGAAGCTATACAGCCTAGTGTTGTCCATTGAGAAATTTGATTGATAAGGAATTGAACACTAACATTTCTGATTTTGGATTAAAAAGCTCTTGAATTTAGGAAAGCCACATAACAACAATGTTATAGGAACATTTGCGTAAGCAAGTTTTTATCTAAATTCTTTTGCTTCTTTATGTTCAAGCTATCTATGTATTTGATACGATCTTCATTGTGTGACGAAGCTTGTGATCAACAAGCCCAGATCATGATGGTGGTATTCAAGTTTGATAGTGGAAAACTTACGACCCAATCTAACTCGTGAAGTGCAAACTTCTTGGTATTATCTCAACCCACAACCTAACAAGTTAGCGAACTAAGGTTCGGTAGAAGGCACCATAATCAAGTGCGTTTTTACACAGAGAACCTCAAAAGTATTCAAAAGTAACTCATGAAAATCCAAGAGAGATACTCTCAATTTTGCTAGAAAAGTTGTCTTGTATTAATGAAAAAATGTTTAACCCTTTTTATAGGTTTTTACAAGACACAAAACCTAATCAAACTAGGAAAACTAATGACAATTCTCGGTCTTAAGTATTTCTAAAGTTGGCTAACCTTAAAATCCTAATGCCACTAGGAATTGCTAATGAAAATAACACAAAACACCTACTAACTAATTCAGACCTTAACCAGATGCAAGACTATCCAAAATTTATTACATAAACCACTTAATTAGCAACTAAAATAAATAAGTTGATCTTCAACCATTGAACATTCTTCTTAATTTACTATCTTCAACCATCTTAGAACCTTTAATTGATTCATGAACAACACGAACGAATGTGATAAGTTGATCTTTAAGTTTCTTGGTGCAAGTTCTTGGCGCGAGCTCTAGTAATCGGTCCAACTAGAACAACGACTTGATCATTGCTTGAATCACAGACATTACTTGTCACTTGGTCACCAACATCACTAACCTTGCTATAATGCCTCTCCTCTTGAGAAGGATTTGTCATCAAATCTTCCAAGTTTCATTGCTTAAATTGTGTGAGGACCCAGACCGTTCGTAAGTTGATATTAGGGTTAGGGCTAAGAAGAAAATCCTAATTTCCGGTTAAGATTGAAAACCCGCATTTTCTACATTTTCTTTATTAGAAAAGTTTCCCAGATAAGTTTTTAGATGATTTTTTTTCTAGTATTAGATAGTTTTTGAGAAATTAAGAACGTATATCGGATGTGGGACCCACTAGTGTGGGAAGGTATAGGATTTAATCCATTATGTATAGGTTAATTAATTTTAAGAAGGTTAGAAACCCTAAGTGAGCAAAATCCCTAAGGTTATGATTTATTAGAAGCTTTAAGTTGGGTTTAAACCCTAATTTTGCCCTTGACAAAAAGGTTATTGTTTAATTACTTTTATGTGGGATAAAGCATGCTTAAGTGTAAGTGATTAAGATGAGAAAGTGATTAGTGAGGTAATTAAGTGTGATTACATGATTTAAAAGAGATTAAGTTATGACTTATGGAGTAAATTGAAAGATTATCAAATGTGTGAGGGAAATTGTATAAGAAAGAGAAAGTTAAAGTGCAAGGGTTTAAACAACAAATAAAGCATTTTTGTGATTGGTTAGCTATAAGAAATATCTCCCAAAGCTTTGACTATATGTTGTCTTACAACTTATAAGAAACAAAACAAAAACAAAACAAAAATTGAAGAGAAATTTGAGAGAGAGGGCCGGCCACCTTGAAGAGAGAGTGAGAGCCGTGAGAAGAGAAAGAAAAAAAGAAAAGGAAAGCTTGCTTTGGTGCATCATTTTTGCTCTTCAATCTTGAGTTTGGATCTTGGAGAAACAACTTAAGCACTTGATTGTTGTGGGTGATCATCTACAAAGCTTGAATCAAAGGTAAGAAAGTCTATTTGAAGACTTAAGTTGATTATTGTTTGATGAACTAGTGGTTATTTTGGCATAGGACCCTAGTTGTGCTTGATTGTGGTACCTCTTATGCCTATCACTTGTTTTTATGGAGTACTTTGGTTAATTTTAGTGTTATTTGGTTGCTGAAAATTCGGCCAAGAAGAGGAAAGAATTTGGGTTTCTTGCTAATGCTTTCCTTACTTGTTTTAGTTGAGAAATGGACTTGTAGTGGTTATGTTTGATGAATTGCCTCACTTGATTTGGTTGGTTACTTGCAAAAAGCTGATTTGGGTAAGAAACCCTAGACTCTATTAGGCTAATTTAGCTTAGCTTATGGTTAGTGAGATAGAGTTTGGTTAGTGAGAGGTTGGATTAAGTTCATTGGTGCAAATGAAATTTGGTTAGGGATTGTGGTTGATGATTGTTCAATTTGGTATTGACTTGGGAGGGGAATTTCGGACCATTTGTAGGCCATTTAGATGTTAGTATATGTGTGTTTAATTGGTACAAAAGTGGTTGAAAAACCTGCATAAGAACCATGAAAACGAACCATATGTTTGCGACATTTGAAACCGGCAAAATGGGTAAACAGGGCAACCCAGAACCTGAACTTGAGCTCCATTTCTCTTAATGTTCCGTGCTGATTCAGAAGTTTCGTAAAACATTAAAGTCGTAGCCCCTTGAGTCCTGAGTATGCCTGCAAAATTTCAGGTCAATCGGATTAGCGTAGCCTGAGTTATCGACGAAATGCTCAAGCCTGTTTTGACCCTCTGGTTCTACGCGTTTTCTGATTTTGTTTCTGCCCATGACTTTTCGATTTTTATAGAGTTCGATCTGGGTGCCGACTCCTTCATAAGAAGTTTAGATCTTGATCTCAGCTTCGAAACGGTATAAAGTACGTCGAAAACCGAGTTCCGTAGCTCCGGTTATGATCAAAACAATATCGCTCGTCAGAACTGCCTTGTATTTGGACAGTTCTGACGGGTACTTTGGCACTCGAATTTTGTTTTGTTCTGAATAGATTCAGGTCTTGGCCAAAACATGAAAGTTTTAGCCTTATGTCTCAGCTTTCTAATGCCTTTGGAATTTCTTAATTTCGATTTCTGAGCCGTGAGTTACGGCCTTGCAAACAGGGCCTGTTTGGTAACTCGCAATGAAACAGCTGGAACTGTTTCACGCAATTTTCACCTATACCCATTGAGATCTGGGTTGCGATGTCTTCATGAACATTGTAGCCCTTCCTCTTAGCTTCGTAACGGTACCTCATGTACCTTGATCCGATATTCCTAGCCTAAATTTTGACCAAAACGGTTTGAGATGGCCGACTTGGCCATTTCCGTTTGCCGTTCTGCGCGGACGTGTGCGGCCGTTTTGCCGTTTCCGCACTTGCGCGTGCCAATTTTGCTGTTTGGCTTATTTCAAGTACGTTAGTTGCCGTTTGTGATATATTGTGACATCATCTTCGATTTCAGACAGTGGTGAGATAGGCGGTGCCGGTGGGGCCCACTACTAGCCAACACACAAAGTGAATTCCGCCTTTATACTACTTTTGGTATTTTGAGTAAGTATTCAGGCCGCTCTTATGTGTTAGTTGTTTATGTGTTTCGTTATGCGTAAAAAGGGTACCTAGGCGAGAGTGTACTTTATCGCGCTCGACCTAAACCCTAATTTGCGCGCTTATTTGTACATGACAAATGTATATAAGAAATTTTGGGAACTAAAACCCTTGAGCTTGTGGCTCGGGGTGACTTTTGTATAATTTTGTGAATTTTGTGAGTTTGAGGTTGAACTCAATACCTAGATGGACTATTCGAGCCGGTTAGGGCTTGGTCGAAGTCAGTCCAACTTGGTTTGAGGTCACCAAGTTTGTGACCCGAGCTTATGCTTAAAGCTCAAGTTTGTGATTTCGTTCGCCTGGGCAAGTTTGTGAGGTGACTGGCCAGTGAGGGTGATAAGGTGTCGGTGGGTGTACAAGTGAAGTTCTACGGACCTTATTTATGGTCGACGGAGTGTCGACAGGAGATCAAGCATGGCAAATGAATTGGCTTTGGAGCCACCCGTATCCTTATTATGTGATGTTACTTTTCTGCTTTTGCTTTACTCTTACTGTGTAAATGTTGCTACGTGAAATTTACGCTTTTGCCCCTGTTTACTTACTAAGCTTTTAGCTTACCCCATTCCGTTTGTTTTCCTTAGCAGGGGCCGACGCGGGTACGTTTGGGGCTCATACACTAGTTTAGTAGGTTGGCTTGTAATAGTTGAACTTTTAGGATGTTTGTTTTATTCTGGTGGTTTGTATTAGGACCCTTCTTAGGGTCTCCCTTTTGGTTTTGGTTGTAATTATACGGTTGTAATAGTAAGAGCAGGTACTTTTGGAGAATGTAATTATAACTCTTTTGGGATTGTATATAGTATGTATAGTACTCTTTTGGATTTTCTGGCTTTTATTGCTTTAAGTTTTGAGTCCTGGCGCGAGCTAGGCAGGCGGCCCGCCGATACCCTTGGGTTCGCCCTTGGGAGAAGTGGGGTCGTCACAAATTGAATCAAGCATGGATAGATCACAAGACAAACAAGTCAACTTGTGTATCATTTGGATAGCTTATACTCCATGCACACGAATTGAGTTGAATGTCATTCAATGTAGCTCACAAACTTCAATGAAAAGTCACTTAGTTGATACGACTCAAAAATGGATGTGTTCTCAACCTTGGCAGCAACTAAAGGTGACATTTGGATCTCCATAAAGCTTGAAAGTTCAAATGATCCTTGACCCGCAATTGGAACATCATCACGACCTTCCTTTAATCCGTATTCCCTGATCTCCAACTCAAGTGAATGAAAAGCATCAAACTCTACAATACACGTAGCAATGAGTGAGTTATCAAAATTGTAGCAAATTAACAAATGAATAATGTTTTATCAAAATCAAATTGAAACAAATTGAATGCCACATTAAAACTTATCAAAGAACCACGTCCCTTTGAACTTGAAGATTGAACAGCCGATTGCATATTTTGCTTCACAAACCGATCAACCTTGAGGTTCTTGAACCGAGATCAGTGGTTCTTGACCACCTTGGTTCAAACTTTGAAATTCTTGAAGGTCCTTGATCAACTTTCCTAAAAATGTGATTCTTACAGTTTGAGACTGATAAACAAAAAATGAGAGATTGTATCCGATTGCAATAGCAAGAAAGTACAAAAAAAAAAAGAAAAAAAAGAAGGGAGCAATCAGATTTGTTTCCAATACAAAAAGGAAACAAACAATTGCACAACAAGTCACTTTCCTAATCTCTTTTGGATTTCGCTTTGTCTTGGCAGATTTGGAAACTTAATCCAAAATCTATTTGGGAAATCTTATTAGGCAGCTCCTAAATTCGAAATCCACTTGGAAAGAGGACCAAGTTACGTCCGAAACAGCTCAAACAAGGCCCTTACATCGCATTAAATTCCAACACAATTTTCTAGCAATAATCCTTAGTTAGGTAGAGTGAATTTCTAGGGTTTCCTTTCCGCGAGTTGTCTAATAAAAAGTCATCATTCTATTAGTGAATTCGTCACTCTAAATTCCCGCTTAGCACTTGTCTTGAGTTATTATCACCCTCACCTAAGCTACACTTGTGAGATATTGTTGATAAGCTAAGTTATGTAGTTGAAGGGGCTTCTAATTTCTTCAAAGGGAGAGAACAAAAGTTGTGAGAGAACTATAGTGAGATTATTAGAGTTCTTAAACACTTGTGTGATACATGAGGGCAAGAGTAAACACATGAGGGAGTGTGTGAGGATCAAATTTTTGTGTCCTTAGTTTGTTTTTGTAGGTTTAATTTGAAGATGTCAAACAGTGGTGAAGGGAGCTCACAACTGACTCATGTTCCACCGTTTGATGTCAAGCTCTTCATGGAGATGTTGAAGGGCAAGTTTAGGAAAATTCTGGACCAAGCACTAGAATCGATGATACATGATGAGATCTACTAGACTCGGAGCATACAAAGCCACTCCGAATCTTCACATGGTAAATTTCGTGTAGAAGATTCCGGGAGTTCCAATGATGATGATGACTTCATTAGGAGACCTAAACCAAGAGCAAAGGACTACGAACGTGGCCCGAGTTCCAATGGAAATCGGACCCGTACCTTGAGTGGGAATCAAAGATAGAAATAGTCTTTACATGCCATGACTACACTGAGAAGCAAAAGCATGACTACACCGAGGAGCAAAAGGTGAAGTTGGCAGTTGTTGAATTCACCGACTACGCCATTGTTTGGTGGCATCAACTCAACCTAAGTCGAAGGAGAGGTAGATTACCACCAATTTCTACTTGGACCAAGCTTAAGGGACTCATGAGGAAGCAGTTTGTGCCAAACCATTATTTCCGAGAGTTGTACCAAAAGTTGCAAACCCTTACTCAAGGCAACAGTAGTGTGGATGAATACTTCAAGGTAGTGGAAATCGCAATGTTACAAGCAGATATCCAAGAGGATCGGGAGGCGACAATGGCCAGATTTTTAACTGGCTTAAGACCTGAGATTGCCAAATGAGTTAAACTAGAACACTACCTCAAACTTAATGATTTGGTGGATAAAGCTGTGAAGGTGGAACAAAGGCTCAAGAGGAGAGGTCAAACACGGCCTAGCTTTAATTATTTGATTCCAAATCAAAAGGGTTTTACGTTCCAGATTTGGGGTGTCACACTATTGATGGCCCAAATCAGGCTAGCTTAACTCCATCTGATCTGGGCCATGAACAGTATGGTTGGTTTGCACCTGCAACTACATCAGCCTGTCATCCATGAAATTTCCTTATGTTCAACTTTCTCTTTGGCTTTTCCTCTCTATCCCAAACTTATTACACACTCTCAAGCGCAAAACCTAACCACGTGTTTTTACTGAAATTGATATTACCCCACACATTGTCATCTAGATTAAAACAATCCCACCAAAGATATTGCACTAAGCATACATAATTACTGCTTTGCAAACGACTAGTCTTGAAATCCTTATTTCACAAAGTATAGTCCATAGTTATTGATAAGTGTGCATTTTGAGTGATTTAAGTGTATTTTATTATTTAGTTTTGGTTTGTTTTATTCATTTTTATAACTAATTAACTAGGTTTCTAGTAAAAGTATGCATTTTATGGTTTAAATGTGAAAAATTGCATTTCTATGGATTGAAGTGGTGAAAACTTCATATTTTTGTAGGTTTAATGATTCAATCATCAAATGGAGTGAATTGAGAAGATATTTGGATGATTGTTGATGATTTGAAGTGATTTGAAGAGAATATGAAGTGTAAAATGTTCAAAAGATGAAATGCAATCAAGTATAAAAGAAGAGAAGTTTGACAGCTTTGACACCTTTTGGTATTTTGGCTATATCTTGTGATACAAGCATCAAATTGAGATGATTCTTGGGCCATTTTAAAGCTATCACATAGCCCTACATTGCTTATGCAGATGTCGAAATCCAGTTCATAAGTTTTCCTAGTCAAAAAGTCAAAATACTATCGGTTATTTCTGTTGTCAAAAGCTGAAATAGGAAGTTGACCAGTCAAGGGTATTTTGGTCATTTTTCAGTAGACAGAGCTCCAAATTGGATGATTCTTGAAGAATTGGAAAGATAACTTATAGTGATACAACTTCCATGCATTGTAAAAGAACTAGTTCAGCCTCCATCATTCAGAAATATCAATTGAAGTTGGTGCAAAAGTAGAGCAAAGTTGAAGATTGACTAGATAAGAGCAAACCTGCAGAAGAGGCAAAACGCGCCGACAATACGCGACGCCATGGGTGTGTTTTCTTCAATCAAATTTGCAACTTGCACATCAACGTGTTCTGCATTCACACAACTTTTCCAGCTTATCTCTAGCTCAAAATTTTGGCTATAGTTATAAAGAAAAGTATGATGACATATAGAAGTATATTTTGGGAATCTCAAAATGCATTTCACATCAACTTTGACAACTCATTTGGAGTTTTAATTCTATATAAATAGGGCCTTTGTTGAGCTTGTTTGATAAATTTGGAAGGCTAGAAACACTGCCAAAATGTAGTCTTCACTAGTTTTTTCTTAGTTCATTAGTATAGTATAGATAGTATAGTTTATCTTTCTTGTACTTGTAGTTAGATTTGGATGAAAAATTGAGGTGCAAAGATGGAGAGTTGGAGCTTACGTGACAAGAGTGACTTCTCTCCTATTACTTTCTCTTTTGTATTTGAGTTCATGTTTAGCTATAATACAAGTATGGTCTTTTCTTTCATTCTCTTCACGCTTTGCTAAAGTTTATGCCTAGAGTTATGGATGAACGTTCTAGATCTTGTTAGTGATGTTTATTTGGTTATTTGATGATATTATTTTGAATAAGTTATTTAGTACTTTGCTTTTCTAATCATAATTAACTAGCCATTAATTGTGATTATCTTAAGTATTAAGTTTGCAATGAGAATTGAAATTTGACACTAGTTCAAGGAAGTGCTAAATCTAGGGAGTACACTCACGAGAGTAAAGGTGCACCTTACTAGGTTTAGCGGCTTGTTCCATATAATTTTATAAAAGAAATGAGCTTTTAGTTAATTTCATAACTACGAGAGTAGGTATGAATTAATTATAAGTATAGTTGATTCACTACGAGAGTAGATTTCACATACATGAGAAAATTTTGCCATAACTAGCGAAGATAATAACATTCAATTAACCAGTAATTTCACTTGCAAGAGTAGTTAGGAATTCCATAGCCGTGGGAACTTTCTGTTATTACTTTTATTTCATGTTTGTGGTGTAGATTTAATTTCTTGCACTTGTGATTATCTAAATAATAAAGGAATTCGAAAACTAACGGTAATTGACAATCTTCCCTATGTGATTGACACCTAATATCTCCTATACTCGATAAACAACTTGTATACTAGCAAAAAAATGGGGTGTTTAGATTTTATTAAAATTTGGTGCATGGTAGAAACTCATCAGTTGTTACACCTGGCTCGGCAGTCAAACCGGTCAACCCAGTGAACCAGTCATTGGACCGGGCTGGATTTCCAATTGAACTATTTAAGCATTGAACTCATTGACTGGTCAATAACTCGGCAGTTCAACCGAATTAAACTGAGAACCAGGCCAGTTTTGTCAATGAAACGGGTTTTGTGGAAAAACTTTAGTAAGCTTTTGCCAAAATTCAAACTTGGGACCTTAAGGATGTTTCTATAGTATACTCACCACCTAACCACTTGCCATATGTTAGTTGAATAGCTTTCTTATAATATATGAATATTTTGTCAATTCTATCTTTATTCTTTTTTTATTTTTCTAAAACAAATTTATTTGAAATCTTTTAATAAAAACTTATGACCCCAAACTCTATAAGTTATAAAATGGATTTTAAAAATAACATATTACATAATTCATTTTAAAGACAAATATTGTTTTAATAATTTTTTGCACTTAAAATTCATAAAATAAGCTAGATAATTATACTAAATACAGATAAAATTTTACACTTGAAGTTTGATGGATTACTAAATAAATTTATATTTTGTTGATTCTTATATGAATTAATTATTCTATAGCAAATTAAATTAAATAAGCATTTGTTATGACATTGTTTATTAAAGTTTATATCATATATCTTATATCAAAAATTTTGAAACATAATATTTAAATATATTTAGTGACCTCAACCACTCACCCACTGGTTGAACCAATGACCCATCTCATTTGCCGGGTTCCTTTCCGAGCCGAGTTTAATAACTATGGTATAGTCTCATGCTCATATAGATACAGAAAACTGAACCAGATTTTTCACCAAATACTTGCTGAAATTTCAACTTCGTAGCTTCTTAATGATGTACGTATATAAATGTAGCCTCTGTTTTGAAAGGCATTAGTGCGCCCGAGTGTGAGGCGGCAGCGAAACTATACAGTAAAGGGGGAGGCGAATGTTTTGTTGGGCATACGCCCAAGAATTTGGGGCAAGTGCCTCAGCATAGCGGTGCATTTTTTTACGCCCCAAGTCATGAGGCGACCGCCCAACAGGTCTTCAATGTTTTTGGTTCTCTATGGATTCGTTTTCTTCTTTGTTAGAATGAAGGAAATGGATGCAACATTCACAATAATGTGAAACACTAAAATTGAGGTAAAAATTCATGAAAAAGACAAGGCTAATAGCCAGAGGTGGAGACATGTGATGGCCAAGGTGGGGAATTGAACCCCCTGAACTTCAAAACATTAGAAATTTGGCTAGGGAAAATTTGTACATTTTAGTTTCTATTTTATTTGCACCTCCTCAAATTTTTAAAATTTTCTCGCCCTCACTATTTTTTCTGAAATTCTTTCATTTACTTTTATTCTATTGAAAATTTAAAACAAACATTGACAAAGAAACGATATGAAAATCTTTTAACTTCAATGACAAGTAAATTATTTGTTTCCTTTCTTTATTTACATGTATTCATCAAATTTCTTGCACTTCCTGACCTCTAGATCTTGGCTCCACCCCTGCTAATAGTGTTTGTCATGGCCTGGGCGCTGACTGCTAGTGGCACTTGCAATTCCAGCGTTAACGGGAAGACATGGGAAGAACACGAATTCTGGAAATTTGCGTTTGATCCATCACATTTTTTGTCAATGCTACTTTGGTACTGATACGTGGGCTCGCTTTTAAGATTTTGCTCTTATGTCACTTCGAGTTTTGATTAATTAACCTCAAAATTTACAACTACCTTCTTTTTTAAATTTATCATTTCACATAGTTATACATACCATAGAAATTTAGATATCTAAATTTCATGGGAATAATTATCCATTGTTAGATCTAACCATGTGTTTGGATTGTAGATTATTTCGGATAATTTTTTGAAAGAAATACTGTACCACTTTTTTGATATGATGCATGTGAAATAAAAAAAAAATCATTGAAAAATGCATTAACGATTTAGACAAATAAATCCTAGCAAATAATTCACTAGCCAAACAAACATGCCTACAACTTTTGCATGATGAATTTTAACCAAGTTTTTCAGTATTATTAATGTCATATGTATTTTCTATAAATTTTCTCATTTTAGTTGTATTTTTATGATATTTTTGTATATGATTATTTATTATTAAATGTTTAACAAATCAAAAGTAGCGGAGCTTGCTCCCTGCACCGTGGGTTGTGGCCTTTCAGAATACTAAGGTGTGGTTTAGTTTCCTTTGAAGATATGAGCTCGGCATTTGCATGTAAGCTCCGGTGGCGTCTGCAGAAGAATGATTCCATATGGGAGGAGTTTATGTATGCAAAGTACATTAAAGTGTGTCATCCTTTTAAAGCACTAGTTTATAGGCCTCCGTTAGCTTGGCGAAGACTAGAAGACATTCGAGATTTTGCATAGGGCAAGATTGGATGGTGCTTGGGCAAACGTTTTGTTGATTTTTGGTATAATGATTGTTGTTCGATTCGCCTCTAGCAGATATAATTTCTATTGAGGATCCACCTCATGTGTTGTTGGCTGAATTTTATGGAGAGGCTGGTTGGAATGTGGAACGATTGAAGCATTGGTTGCCCATGGATTTAGTTCATAAAATTTATGAGATTCAATTATATCCGGATCAAGATGATTTCATGGTCTGGTTAGAGTCAACCACACGAACTTTCATGTTTAAGTCAGCTTGGGAGGCTCTAAGACAACGGAGGAATAGATCCACAGTGGATAGGCTTATATATAATGACATTGTTCCATTAAAAATTTCTTTCTGTACCTAGAAGGTACTGCAACATCTAGTACCTGCGGATTTGAATCTTAAAAAATGTGGAATTATTTTGGTTTCACGGTGTCCTTGTATGTCGCATGAAGAATCTGTTTTGCATTCGCTTCTTACAGGTCCATTAGCTTCAGAGGTCTGGAGTCATTGCCGACGGAGATTTGGCATTCTTAATATAATGTCTTCGTAAATCTGCTATGGTTTTATCTTGGTTTTACTCAGCCTCTTTTGTTTCCACGGATCACATTAGGGCTGCTCTCCAAGCTATTGTTTTATGGTTTTTATGGAAAGCAAGGAATAAAGCTGAATTTGAAGGGGATCAATTGGAAGCGCTAAGAGTCATTGTTACGATTGATAGATTTGTCGAGCAATTGGGAATGGTGAAGATTTTTTTAGTTTCTCACTTTCGAGGTGAATGCAGAACACGATTTCCACAGAATATGGGGGCGACACATCTGGTACGTTTTGGGCTTCCCGATGTTGGTCTTTAAGTGGACAACTTCTTTCCATGTCGACAAGGAGCCGTAGCTTGTTCCAGTATGGTTCTCCCTGCCAAAACTCCCGCTGCATCTCTTCCACAAGGAATGTTTATTCCACGTGTTCTCGCCGTTGGGGCGTCCGCTATTCATGGATGCAGCAACAAGGTCACTTTCTCATCCGAGCGTAGCGCGAGTCTGTGTGGAGGTCAACCTGGTGAAGACGTTGCCGAGCCGAGTTTGGGTGGGTCTGGGGTCTGGGGAGGATGATGGGTTTTGGCAACCACTGGTTCCGGAGAAGCGGCCGCAATATTGTATGTTTTGTTTTCAGCAAGGTCACGAGGAAACGGATTGCCGGGTAAAACACCCTGAACGTCGTGAGGCGGCGGCAGGGGGGAGGGATATAGATGCATCTGACAGTGGGCAGGCCGTTAAGCAAGTCTGGGAGTTCCCTCCGAAGGTGCAACCCGAGGTGGTGGGTGCTAAAGTGGTGCATCCCTTAGCGACGGGGGCACCGTTGGAAGATGTGGGTGCTGCGGAGGGGCAAGCAGGTGACTCCTCCACGGAAGGGACCAGATAGCCAACATATCTTGAGCATGGTGCTAATGCCGCTGAGATCGTGAGCACCGAGGGGGGCTTAGAGGGTCGGGAGGGTCAGCCAGCAGCGCAGGAAAACTCTATAGGGGAGTTGGTGATGCCGCAGGCCATAGGCTTGGGGGGAGAGCAGCAGCAGCGGCCGCCTGCTGACACCAACGTGGTGCTTACTGCAGCTGGAGCCAGTGAGGAAGGGACGGCAGCAGGCCATGCTACATTGGTGCAGGATCCTTTGCGCGAGAGCAGGCTGCCAATCCAGCAGGAGCAACCATCGACTGATCGTTTGGTGGATGGGAGGGATGGCGCTGAACCTGGGGCAGCGGCTAAAGGAGAGGACGAAGTGGTTTCCAAGGGGCAGCTGGAGGAGGAGGCCATTTCCATGGCTGAGCAAAGGGCTGGCAGCCTATCGCCGCGAGGGCAACGGCAATACGAGGCTAGCTCCTTGGTGATTGATATTTTTAACCTTGACCCAATAATTCAACAGGTTCAGGAGAAGGTGAATGGTGGGGATGATGTTCAGCTAGTTGTTAAACCGAAGCGTAAGGGTGTTCGTTTTTCGGCTCCTACTGATCGTTCTCTACGCTCGAAGGCGAAGGTGTGCTCTAACTTCTTCTCTGCATTATTTGATGATTAATTTTTTATTCTGGAATATTCGGGGTATCTCGCGTACTCCAAATTTTCGTAGGTTAAAAAGGTTAATTTCCGAGTTCTCGATTCAATTAGTGGCTATTTGTGAGCCTAAGGTTTCGGCGTCTGACATCCAAATGATATGTGCTTGTCTCAAGATGGATAGTTGGATGGTTAATAAGGAGGGGTCTATCTGGGTGTTCTATCAAAGTGGTTTCCAATGTGCTCTTGTTGGGGAATCCCCTCAACACCTGTCCCTTAAAATCTCGCCCCAGGTGCTGTCTGCTCCCGTTTATTTGTCCTTCGTCCATGCAAGGTGTGTTGAGCAAGAGCGAGTTCCGTTATGGCCAGCGTTGTTAGCAGATAAACCGAGGGATGATCCATGGTTGCTGGCGGGGGATTTTAACACCATTGTTAGTGCGGAAGAGAAGCGAGGCGGTTTGCCTTTCCGAGTGGATGAAGGTGTGGAATTGAGCTCATTTATGTCCAGGGCTGGGGTGTTTGATGCAGGATTCTCAAGGTCAAGTTTCACATGGTGTAACAATAGGGGTGGTTGGGCTCGAATTTGGAAGCGACTAGATAGACTGCTGTGTAGCCCGTCTGCAGCTCTAATGGGGGTGAATTTTGGAGTTCGGCACCTGGGCAGAGAACCTTCTGATCATGCCCCCTTCTTGTTGTCAGCTTTGACTAGACTTGATAACAAGCCGAGACCTTTTCGCTTTTTAACCATTTGGACTTCGAAAGTAGAGTTGTTAGATGTCATTCGGATGAGTTGGACAAGTTATTGCCCAGGACACCCGTTGCAGCGGTTGGTGGCCAAATTACGGCTCACTAAACATGCAATCCAACAGTGGTCGTGGGAGCATTTTGGCAATATATTCGACACAGTGAAGCAAGCAGAAGAGGCAGTACTGGCGGCGGAGGCTGCATTTGATAGCAACCCATCACCACAACAATGGTTAGCACTCCAGGAGGCAAGAGCGGTTATGAGGAATTCTCTGGTCAAGGAGGAAGCATATTGGAGGCAGAAAGCAAGAATCAAGTGGCTTCAGGACGGGGATAAAAACTCAAGGTTCTTTCATGCGGTAGTGGCGGAGAGACGTGCTAAGTCAGCTATACATTGGGTTCGGAGTAGGACGGGGGAGTGGCTGACTGATGAAGCTCACATTTCGGCAGAGGCGGTGGATTATTTCACATCCTTATTCTCAGCCGAAGAATGTACAGGGTCATGGAGCACTTTGGAGGTCATTCCCAAGATTATTTCAAGGGAACAAAACGCTGAGTTGAAGTGCCTTCCCTCGATGGAGGAGATAAAAGAGGTGGTATTTGCAATGGATGGGGAGAGTGCGGCGGGCCCTGATGGATTCACAGGTAAGTTCTTTACATTTGCATTGGACGTAGTAGGGCATGATGTTTTTGAAGCCGTCGTTAGCTTCTTCTGTGGTCACGAGTTGCCGAGGAGCGTTACGTCGACTTCGATTGTACTCATTCCGAAGGTGTCTTCGCCCCAAGACTTTAGTCAGTTTCGACCCATAAGCCTTTGTAACTTTGTAAATAAGGTTATTTCAAAAACCTTGGCGACTCGGTTGTCAAGATTGCTGCCAAGTATTATCTCTCCTCAGCAGAGTGGATTTGTTAAGGGCAGGCAAACTTTTGATAATTTTCTATTGGCCCAGGAGTTGGTGTCGGATATTCACCGAAAGAATAGAGGGGGAAATGTTGTATTCAAACTCAATATGGCCAAAGCCTATGATAGAGTCTCTTGGCCGTTTTTGCTTCAGGTGTTGAGAAGGTTTGGGTTTGGCGAGATCTGGATTGATATGATTTGGAGACTTATTTCGAATGTGTGGTTTCAGTAATAGTTAATGGGGCACCTCAGGGGTTCTTCAAATCTAGTCGTGGATTACGGCAAGGAGATCCGATTTCCCCGGCTCTCTTTGTGATTAGTGCGGAAGTTTTTTCTCGTCTGTTGAACACATTGAGTGGCTATCGAGGTTTTACGCCTTTCAGAGTTCTGAGGGGTTGCCCGCCTGTTACTCATCTTGCCTACGCAGATGATATTATTATCTTCTCTAGTGGTTTACGGCAATCTGTGCGGTTGGTGATGAAAGTACTGGACGCTTATGTTTCCGTGTCAGGCCAACAAGTGAACCAGCAGAAGAGCTGTGTCCTGGCGCATGCCAATTTTCCTGGGAGCAGGAAACGGTCTATTGCGGAGATGACTGGGTTTCAGGCGAAGAAGTTTCCGGTCAAATACCTGGGTTGTCCTTTATATGCAGAGCGGAGGAAGAGAAGCTACTTTGCAGGGGTTTGTGCCTCGGTCACGAGTAAAGTGTTGTCATGGAAAGGGAGGCAACTCTCGCATGGTGGTAAATTGGCTTTAATCAAGAGCGTGCTGTCTTCTATGTCCCTTCACACACTCGCTGCTGCGACCCCTCCCAAGTCGATCCTTAGCAGGATGGAGCGCATTTTTGCTGATTTGTTATGGAGCTCCTCAGAGGTTGGGCCACACTTCCATTGGATTAGGGGGACCAGTTGTGCAACTCGTATGCAAGGGGGGGTGCGGGTTTGAGATCCCTTAGGCACGTGTTTGATGCCTTCTCCATGAGGTTGTGGTGGCACTTCCGGCTGCGGCAATCGTTGTGGGCTGAGTTCATGCATTGTAAATATTGTCCCAATCTTCATCTTTGCTTTGCTGATACTTCTCCCGGGGGCTCTGGGACTTGGAAGAGAATGGTGGCTATCCAGGGGGTAGCGGAGCAACACATCCACTGGGTTCTGGCTAGGGGTAGCGTGAGCTTCTAGCATGATAATTGGTTGGGGACGGGCCCATTATGTCGGGAGGTGGATACTTTTCAAGAGTGTGCGGTATCTGATTTTGTTGAACAGGGTTGTTGGAATGTACAACGGTTAAGCATGGTGGCGCCTAGCAGATGGGTGGGAAGGATTTTGGGAGTCGTGCCTCCCTCGCTGGCCCAGGCGGACACCATGGTTTGGGCCCCAAGTATCTCTGGTGCCTTCTCGTTAGCATCTGCCTATCAGGTCGCTCGAGAGGGTGGAAACAGCTCCTGGCTCTACTCACAGATCTGGCTTCAAGAGTTGCCGATAAAGATTTCTTTTTTCATGTTGAGATTGATAGGGTCCCGTTTGCCGGTGATGGCATGGATAGGTTGCATAAACTTGGTACACTTGGCCCCTCTCGTTGTGGTTGTTGCCTACACCCAGGTCAAGAGTCTTCTGATCATATTTTCTGTACCGAAGAGGCGGCAAAGAAGATTTGGGGTTATTTCGAAGGGGTGGTTGGAGGGTTTCAGGAGTCCTCTACGGTACGCCACAAGTTGGTTAGCTGGTGGTTAAAGCCTACTCAGAACCCGTACCTCCAATATCTTTTCTGTTTACTGCCGTCTTTGATCTGTTGGCATTTGTGGAAGATGCAGAATTCATTTGTCTTTGATGACCATCTGCGGCCCGTGACGCATGTGTGTGCGGCAATTTTTGGGGATCTCAAGGATATTTTCCTCCTTAAATTTAAACGTCTGGCTATCTCTGTTCATGATTGGCCGGGTTTTTACGAGATGGTGGCTGGCCTGCAGAGGGTTGTCAGGACCTTGGTAGTGCGGTGGAGCTGCCCAGCTCACAATGTCGTCAAATTGAACTCGGATGGCTGTTCTCGGGGAAACCCGGGGGTGAGTGGAGGTGGGGGGTGCTTCGGTGCTCGGAAGGAAGCTTTATCTTGGGGTACTCGTGTTTCTTTGGGAGATGACGAGTCTACAGGCCGAACTGAAGGCGTTGAGTTTTGGTGTTAGGCTGGCTATTGATCGTGGGTATTCTGACTTACATTTAGAATCTGACTCTTTGGTTCTGGTTCAGATCCTTCAAGGGAAGACTCGGTGTCCGTGGCGGTTGCAAGGGGACTTACAGGACCTGTTAAAAGTCAAAAGATTCGTTAGGGAGGTATCACACTGCTTTCAGGAAGCGAATAAACCAGCTGATCGCCTTGCAAACATTGGAGCGGACTCAGGGAAGATTCTAACGTATGGCTCTCTGCATGATTTGCCTCGTTTGGTGAGGGGTGATTTCCCTCTTGATCAGATGGGTGTCCCAAGTTTGCGTAGAGTTAGAGTGTAGGTTATGCTAGCGCTTGTGTTTTCTAGTTTGCTTGACATGTATGCCCTCCTGTTATGAAATAAAGTAACATTGTTTAAAAAAAAAAAAAGAATGAGGGGTTGGCATCCCCATTTGCCATTAAAAAAAAATGAAAAAGGTGCGATTTACTAAAAATTCTTCAATCACAATCATTGTAGATATAGTTAAGTGGCTAATGACAATGGGTTTTCACAAAAACCCGTAAGTGTGTTTAGTAAAGGGTAATTGACAACTTTTATTTCAACTTTTTTTTTTTAATTCCTTTAGATTCAAAAAAAATCTGCCAACAACAACCTCTTTTTTATCTTTCTTTACTTACGTTCTTCATCTTCTTCCTCAGTTGTTTCTCTTCTTTAACCAAAAATATCTCATCCATCATCCAGAATCCTCCACCACGCTTCACCAATGTTTTAGAAAATCAAATCTAACCCACTAACATTCATTCCAGATGATATTCGCTCAAATATTACAAGCTTCAATACTTGAATACTTGGATATTTGATTAAAAAGCAAGAAAATGGCATTATGTAGAAATTTTTCACAGCTACGCTCTCAGGCCTCAAGCCGTCGCCGTGCCACCAATGCGGGTACAAGGACTGTTAATGGGAATACTATCATTACCTGTGGTACCCGTTAATGGGTTCAAAACCCATTTACTAAACAACTAAGTATTACTGTACCATATTACCACTGATATATTTGTACACGCAATTCCCTACCATTCAAAGTCTAAGAACTTGATTAATACGTTTTTTGTATTATTGTAGAAACTAGTTTCCTGCTGTTCTCTTGTGAAAAGTCAGCAATGAACATTACTACTACCCAGTCCTTGATCATATTGTTGGTTCAACTGGGAGTTCGACTCTTAGATCTGCTTTATAACAATGTTCATTCCCAAGTTATCCTTGTCTCGTCATTTGTCATCCATCATGCAGTATGCAGAAAGAAAGGTACAACCGTCCGTTGGAATCAATCATTTGCTGATAGCAGCTCCATCTAATTAAATGTGCATTCAGAGCTAAAATTTTAGCCCCACAAGCAACATAAATGATAGAAAAGTAAATTAATAATAATAATAATAATAATATTTAAAAGTAGTATTCACCGAATAATTTAGGACGAAAGTGGCATATAATATACATTCCCGAATAATTAACTGGCAGTGCTTGCTGTATTTTTAACCTACTTTGCAGAGTTCATTTTGCGTGGCGATGCCCTGAATGATACTAACGATTTCGTAAGCTGTTTATCATGCTTTGCTTGTGAAGGCATATAAGTAGCTTCAGCAGGCGTCGAGTATCAATATTGAGCTTCGGACTGCTCTAAAGTTTTCTAAATGCAATGGCCACATCTATGCATTTTGCATCGTCTTTTTTCTGCTATACAACTTTTTTAGCCATTTCCCTTATTCTTGTTCCATGTCTTGTTGTTTCGCTAACTCTGCAATCTGATATTCAAGTTCTACGTAACATCAGGGAGGCTGTTGATCCCAATACTGTCTCCTCAACTTCATTTCTCAGCACTTGGAACTTTGACACAGATCCATGCGAAAGCTCGGGGCCTCATTTTCTAGGAGTTTTATGTACAACTCCTGAAGATAATTCTAGCAGCCGAATAGCTGTAATTAACCTTGAAGGAGATGGATTGGACGGTTTTCTGACTCCAACAATTGGAAACTTGACGGAGCTCACTACCCTAAACTTAAGGAACAACAACTTCCGGGGACCAATACCAAATACTATAGCCAAGTTGAGAAAGATAACCAAACTTCTTTTGTCGCAAAACTTTTTCTCTGGTGGTCTTCCTGAAGGATTGAGCGAGATGAAGAGGCTTGAACATTTTGATTTGTCGCAGAACAGGCTTTCTGGTACCATTCCTCCAAAGATCTCTTCATTAAGGAGCTTGTTACACCTACGACTATCCGGCAACCAATTCTCAGGGAAGTTACCAGACTTTTCTGGTCTATGGCAGCTAACCACATTAAATCTCAGTAGCAACCTATTCTATGGTACACTGCCTCACTTCCCTACAAGTTTAAGAACGCTATTATTAAGTCACAATATGATTTCTGGCAATGTTTCATCCATTGGAAGGCTTCCACATCTCAAGACATTAGATCTCAGTGATAATAGGCTCTCTGGCAAAATAGAGCCGGATATCCTTACATCACCTAAGGTAAGCAGCATCAATGTCTCAGCAAATCTCTTCAATGATATTGAAGTCGTATTCATGAATCAACCCAGCCAGCTTCAGCTATTGGACGCCCACGGTAACCATCTCCGTGGTCATTTGCCATTGCATTTAATCACCTATCAGAATCTAAGAGCAATCTATCTTGGGCATAATTTATTCTCTGGTTGGATCCCGAAGGAATATGGGGCAAAGCTGTATTCTTGGAAGACTTTGTTTCTCGAGTACAACTTCCTTCAGGGAACTCTGCCACAGGAATTCATGAACAACCTCGAAAGGATTAGGGGCAGCTTAGCACACAATTGCCTTCGTTGTCCAAAAAACGTAAGTTTCTGTCACGGAGGGCAAAGGGCACCTTCAGAATGCACCGGGCAGAAAGGTGAAGGCCCATAGTTGACAAAATTAGGATAAATGATCTGACTTTATTTGATTCTCTTTCAAAGCGTCCTAGTCATAGTAAGAAATTAGCTGAAAAACACCAATCTTATCAAAAAAATAGGATAGAAATTTTTTACTTCTTATTCAAATTCGTACCTTTTCTATTTGTCTTTCTGGGAGTCTCAACCATCATATTTGAATAGGAAAAAATACTTGTTTTCGCATAGCTTGAAAATATATTGAAAGGATATGGCTTGAATGTTCCCCAAAGCAACAATAAGATTGAGCAAAGTCATTAGAACGATCAAAAGTTCATATAAATTGGTGAAATATTTCTGACATTCACACTCCACTTTCAAACAGAACTGATTCTTGTGTCCATTCTGAAAAGAATTTTGTACATGGGCCAAAGCAACATTCTAGCGTCCACTAAGTGATATTATTGTGTAAAAGATAAAAGATGAAAATCCTCATCTTTTGATAGTCAAAGGGACAGTAATGCCTTTCTACTTGTCCTTCTTCTGACTCAAAATAAAATATTGTTTGCATAAGGGGAAACTAGACAGAGATGACGAGCTAATTTGACGCTCAGCCTTCGCTGCTTTAATATCTTGAGTATGGAATTCAGCCATTTCAACGGTGATAAAATGATGGACCTAAAGATGACCATTTCTTCTTTAAGTTTTTCATCTTATCTCTGACTGCAAGGACAAGGAAATCATGCCAATAGGTATAATAATACACTTAACTCTGCATGGTATTTTGGACCAATTGAGGGTTAAGTTCCTGAAACAAGTAAACGCAACATTTTGAACCATGTGGTATAATGTAGTCTGGACCGAAAGAAGTATACCTGGGTACAGTTTTATCCTCTGGTTGCTGCTACGAAGGAGACTAAACACTAAATACAGATAAAGAAATGGGGCATTAACCTAAATCCATCCTGAGACTGCATCTCCATTTGTATCAAAATACTGAATTATATCCTGAAGGATGCAGGATTTCTTGCAATTTTCCTCATATGCTCCCAAGTGAATTGCTTCTTCTCCTGGTGATTTCATAGAAACTTCTGCAAATAAAATAGATAAAGTATTATTTTTGGATTTTAATTGTGAATGATCAAAAGAGATTGAAGTTCTCCCTTCTTTTGTCTGTGAGATCCTTGAGAGTGAAGACTCTAAAGGTTCATTTGCTTGAAAGACTTTGTACACACAATATACAACATATATCCATCAATTTCACAGTCAACCAAGCATCAAAATTTCGAAACAAAAACAGAGCAACATGACCAGAAATTTCAGCCAACTTGTATTCTTATTTTTTCCTTCGATTTCTCTCCACTTTCTAACCATAATCATCTCATTCATCACATACACAACCATAATCAAACAATCAAGCCTCAAGTCAGCTACCTAGAGGCCTCATCAAGACAGCTAGCCTATGATTTAAAGCGAGATAAATGGTTCCTCAAGTCAGCTACCTTATAACGCGGTTAGGGTTTCAAACCCATGAATATTGACCGCTAAACTTTAAAGAAATGAAAGGATTAAAGAGGTTGAGTGCTTACCCTTGAAACCCTTGATAGATATCAGATTTTTCCACCGAAAATTCTCCCAGAAAATCCACAAGATTGCTTCTTGCTCCTAGCTAGAGTGGTACTCCAAATTGTGAGTAATTTGGTGGAGGATTTGTGAGTGAAATGGAGGCTAGAATATTGAAGTTTTCTTCCCCTTTTTCTTTCTTCTTGGTTGGCTGAATGAAGGAGAGAGAGATGAGGGTTTTTGTGTGATGAAAACTTGGAGAGAAAGAATGGAAAAGCTACTTTAAGATGGTGTACAAAAGTCAACTCTTAATAATGCGAAATAGGTTTCGTACTACCCATTTCTCTCGGGTTTGATACACTCATGCACTAATTCTCCAATGTAATTCCTTTAACACTGTAATTACTCACTCTTACTAGTCTAGTATTAATTCCTCTAATCTCCAATTAATCGGAACGGCACGACTTACGAGAAACTTTCGATGCGCACGCGATAAAAGTAAAAATTTGAACACACTCACCTCTAATTCCTCAAATAACTTTTCTTAGTCTACTATTAATCATTCTTAATTCTCCAAAATTATTGCACTCTCGAATCGAATATTGTCCCGAAAAACGTGTACTCGTTATTCCTTACTAAACGAGTAGCAGAAAAATTAAATTTGCTAACGGGACATTTTAAAGTTATAAGTAAGGCATTATTCCATGTAAATGGATTTAACATGGTTGAAATAAATTATTCGGAGAGAACGATTGATTAAATAATTAAATAAGCCAGTAAAATAAGATAAAAGTAAGTAAATTTTTGGGTCCTCACATAGCGGCTATATCCTTTTACTTGACATGTTAAATATTCATTGCTTGGCTCATTTTCTTGATTTTCATATGCTCGCTATTTTGATACTTGTGATTTTAAATCATGGTCAACTTGTTATTTGGGTCTGCATGAAGTTTTGGAACCTCACTGAGTTTTAACTCATTCTATGAGATTTGTTTTCCTTACAGGGGATACGAGCAAGGGCGTGGGGACCGGTACAGGCTAGCAAAGTCTAGTTTCTTTTATTTTTGCGATTGTACTCGCGCTAATGCTCGTTTAGGGTTGAATGTATCTGGAACTCAAATCTTTTGTTATATTTGGGATCATATGAATGTTTGAGATGGGAATGAATGTAATTGTACGTTCTAAGTTTGGGAACTGTTATTTCATTTACGCTTGAGGTTGTAACTTATTTCCATCGAAGTGAGTGAGTGAGTCCTGGCGAGAGCTGGGCAGGCGGTCCGCTAAATCCTGGGGTATGCCCTAGGGGGAGATGGGGTCGTCACAGTAATGCTAGTGTTATTGCCAAGCTTAATACTGCTAATTCAACTAATTTTGGCACTTTTATGAGCTCAACTACTATTTTGGTAGGTTATGCTATAGCATTGGCTACGCCATATGTTTTTAGAGGTACTTTGCTGTCTTGTAATTGCTGATCCTCGGCTTCATACCCATGAATAAGAGTTTTGGATTGTCTTTTTCTTTTATTGAACTTTTACCATAACTTGGTGTTGACACTAGAATTTGAGATCTTATTTTCCTGCTGCCATGATTTTTTTCTCGAGAATTGCGAACTGCAATTCTCTCGAAGGTAGCAATACGAAGCATTCATTCTGTTTCCAAGAGAGTAATCACTTCTGTTTCTTCTTCCTTTCTCTTTTGTGTTTTGCCAGGAGAGATAGCTATGGAACTGTTATTGGTTAATTGAAGGAAATTTTTTCTTTTCATTTTTTATTGTAGTTTGGATTTACTTTTCTTCTTTGTTTGGTATGTCGTTAAAAAGGTGCATGTCACAATGAATCTATTCAACTTTGAGCATCTTAACTCAATCTGTTTTTATGTAACTCCATCTCATAGCATTCTTAATTATTTGCAAATGCTTAAAGTAATGTTCACTAATTGTCTGTGTTAATAAAATGGAGTTCTTTCTTGCGTTCATACATGCTTGGTGTTTCTGGTGGAGTAATGACTTGTGAGAAAAGTTGCCTTTTCTAATCCGAGTATAGATTGTGCATTCTAGATGTTATGTGTACATCAAGTTGTCTCATACAATAACACTAAAATACTCAGATTTGGATACTTTCTTAACATGGCTAGTTGGAATAGTCTTTGTGCTTAAACCTGAAGTATGTAATTGCCTTGCTGTAAAAGTGTGTAATAATCTTTCGTTCTGGATATAAGTTGAACTTAGTGATAAGTAGGGAATAAACATGGACATCATCTCAAAAGTTTGTAATATGATCTATGAACTCTGTTTGATCTGTGGGTTTTGTTGCATGAGTTTTAGTTGCACAAGCAATGTAATCATGTGACTTTCTAGACTTTATTCTTATGAAATTTCAAAGTGGTTGTCACATGGGTGAAAACAAATTTTGCATAAAAGGATGCCATAAAATGACCGGTCTGTATCCTTCTAATTGGATGTCATGGCTGATTACTTGTGTAGGGGAATTGTCTATACGTTTTGCATGGTGTGCTGAATACTTTTTTCCATCAAGACTGAATTGGAGGTTCAGTGTAGTTGATTATCATGCTCTTTTCATTTCTATGTGCATTTATTTCTGAGATTTAAAATATTACGAACTTATTTACTATACTTGCGATGTTACTCATTATGAGTACTACACCGGTACTTGGATATGGTTATAGTCATTCATGCATAAACGTTGTTTTGACATTTGATTGTTATCACTTGATAATACATTTTCATTTTAGTAATGCTTGTACTCCAAGCATGTGTGGCCAGCCTTTGAAATTAGTGAGTTTTTGAAGCCAATCAGAATTTTTCTAATATTATAGTTGTTGGAGTTTGCTGCCAATACTTGCTTTTATCTTTACTAAGTTTTTCAATTAGACTCCAGTTTCGTGGTAGGTATAATAAGCAAAGTTATTTTGTTCTTTTAAAATTTTGATTTTCTCCTACTTATTGTACTATTTTACTGCAGATAAATGTTGTTCATTCAAACTTTGTAAGAGATCAATAGCTATTACAGGAAAGGATGTTGAATAAAGCCCTTTTTTGCTAATGCAGTGGTTCGGCTACCGTTTTCATTTTTGCTAATACAGTAGTTCGCTTAAATGTTGTTCGGTTTCTTGAACTCAAATTCCATTTGTAAAAGTACCTTACGTAGATGTGATATTTGGGCACAGTGTTACTTTCGTAGACATTTGTTGGTTAATGTATACTTAAATATGACATTTTAGTACTTCTGGTTATCAATTGTCCAAGTTTACTTCTTTTTTATTTATTTTAAATAAGTAATTTACTGGCTAAAATTGTGAGTATATTAAAATAGTGACAAAGTTGAGATCTCTATTGACAAAAATGAGCTGCACAGAATAGAAAACAGAAACTCCTCAATGACAATGGAGCTTCATTGTAAGCATAGATGTGGCTGAATATAGTGACCTGAATATGGAGGCATCTTCATTGTAAACAGCAACATTGATCCAATTGTGATTATAGAAGCTTGAAAAAAAAAGTGATTGGATTCTCATATTTAGTTGACCATGAGTTAACTGAGTTAAATAGTGAAATTAATATGCCAGAGGTACAATCTTTGAATTCCTCTTCGGTTGAATCGGATAACAACACAAGAGTTCTAAGATTGTCAAATATAAAGGAATATCTCACTGGTGCGAAGAGTATGGTCAACAACTAGGTTAGATCAATTCTAGTTAAAAGTCCTTTAGCTCGTACCAATGGTATAGGTTATATACCCACTTGTAAGAATTATTGTTAGTGTCTTCTCATTAAGTCTAGACAAGCTGGCCTACTAATGCATGTCTACAGATATTAAAAAAAGTCATAAACATAAGTGATTATCAGTATAGTAACCAAGGAAGGCATGTTCCAAGTCGAAACTCTTACCATGAGGCTTGAGCAACCAGCTTAGTGCTTGTTAGCATAGTCAAAGAGAGTATCTATGTAATCAAAATATTTGATTGTTAATAAGGTATTTTACTGCACTACAAATTTTAAAACCTTATTACCCTATTTCAGCAAGTGCATGGTTCATTTATTGAGTATAAGAATAATAGATATCGATCCCACGAGAATTTAGAATTTGGCAATCACTTTAGTTTATCACTTGCTTTATTATCTAGACAATCAAAGTTTAAGGAGGTAAAAATAAAGAAAGTTAATTAGGCAGTAAAACCGGCCATGAAAGATATTAGTTTAAGCAGTACAACCGGCCATAAAAATTAGAAGTTAGTTAGGCGGTACAACCAGCCATATAGCATAAGCAATAAATATAAAACATGCCATTAAGTGGTAGAACCAACCATCTAGGTCATATATTGCAAGAAAATAAATGAAAGTAAAGGCAAGTTAGAGTAGAATTGCTTAAAAATGAGGTGAGAGGATCCTAAGAATTAGAATCCCTTGTTATGTCAAGATTAGAAGTTAGTTAAGGTGATTATGCTTATGCTTCCATGAATTGTTAAGGAATAATTTCCAAATGTATGTCCTTACTTTCATCAATGGACATTCTTAAGAGAAACCGCCTTGGCTAATTCCTCTACAAATTGTTTTCACCAATTTCTTTAACTCCTTGAATCATCCTTCACCTATTTTCATAGAGAAAAGGTAAGAAACAAGTTAAATGAACTCAATAAAGTTATTATATGAATTCAACCAACTATTAGTCACTACTATCGTGAGAATAAGGCTAATGTGTCGCCCCCCATTTTTAAATGAAAAATAAACGAAGTTTACAAAAATGAATTTTTGATTAAATTTTGAGTGAAAAAAAGGAATTTTGGTTTTTAGAAAAATGAATAAAGAAATGAATTTTGATTAAAAATGATTTTTGATTTTTGGAAAATAAATAAAGAAACTGGGTCTAAATGGGAATTAAAGTGCGACGATTTTGACCCAAAAATAATAGTTTAAAAAAGATTTTTAATAAAAAAATAGGAGTCGCCACTTGATATTGAGTTAAGGTGTACCAAGTCATCTAAAATGAATTTTTAAAGAAAAAAAATAGAGAAAACCCTTTTTAAACGACTCCAAGTCTTCGAAAATCAAAGAAAAAGGATCGGGAGTCAAAGTTGAAGAAAGGGAAGGCAAGGATAAAATCCAAAGCACCCTTTCAATCTAGCCAAGGCTAGTTTCGTGATTTAGTCAAAAGTTTTCTTAATTTAGCCTAAAAGTTTATCACATTTGGATGTCACTATATGGATGCAAACCTAACCAAGTGGTGGATCGAGTTGGGCAAAATATCTCTTTGGGGTTTGATCGGCATCGAGCACATTAATTGTGACGGCCAAAATTGACTCCTCGAAGAGGTCACAAATATGCAAAAATATAAGACTCGAAGGGAAGAAAAGAAAATAATTATACGAATATACATGACCTAAAGGAATGCATCATAACGGGTACAGGGGCGGCTAAAATTCGTGACTTCAATTTTTCCTTTAATAGAGGGAATACGAGCGTGCTAAAGTTAGAAAGCCATACTCGTCCATATCCCATATTTGAGGGGTAATTTCCCTAATCTAATCAAGCAAAATGTACTAACCTAGTTCTAATTCTCAAATGGAATACAAGTCTAATGTCATGTTTTTACATACAAGGGTAAGGGATGTACATATAGATAAAATATGGGATAAGGGATATACATATAAGGGAAATGTTATGCAAAATAATAAAAAAACCCTAAAAGTACGAAAAATATGCATGAAAATGTAGTGATTGCCACACAAACATGATCTAGAGTGTGGATAGCCCGTAAGGGTCTAGCATTGGACTAGCACATGTCTATAAGTTCTCACTAGCATTGGACTAGTGAGAAATCGGAAAGGAGGGCCATAACTAGCGTTGGACTAGTGTGGAATCGGAAAAAGGGGGCCACAACTAGCGTTGAACTAGTGTGGTGATGACATGCATTTATTACAATCAAATAAATCATGTAAAACATAATAAAGCAAATGAACACATAAATCACATATAACACATAGCACATAAGCATGATATCTAGATGCAAGGCTCTAAGAAAGCGAATAACACGTAAACACATAAGCGTGCAAGACACACAAAGCAAATAAAGCGAATGAAGACCTAACTATTACATTTGGGCCCTAACTACAATCTAAAAGGGGAGAGAATGCAATGAAATAAAATAATAACCTAACTATTATAATTTGGCATTTAAATGCCTCTCAAATAACTAAAAATGAAATTAAAATAAATATACAAAATTAAAACAAATGAAATGAATAAATAAATAGAGGAAATAAAAACATTAAAAAAAAGCATGCAATTGCACACATAAAGTCACATAGGAGCACGTAGGATCAAACAAAATCAAAATAAAGGAGTAGAGTGTATCTCTCTTGAATTGGTGACCTAATGAAATGAAATTTTCTTATATACCCTCCAAAACAAAGAAAAAGGTCAAGGCATCACTTTAATTAACAAATAATCACAAGAAGTGGAAATAAACACGAAATTGAATCAATCAAAGCATTCCAAGGACAGTAAACTACTCATATTTAACAAATTAAGACAAACAAAGACCCAATTGGAAGGATTAAAGAAATTTGAGGGGTCAAATTATGGAGAAAACTAGTATTCTCTTGGCTGTGATATTCTCTCGGCTGTCTATTTTGGGAAGGTTAGGGTTCCAGCAATGGCTGGCCTCCAGCCGCCAGGAGGGGGGCTTGGTCGTTCCTTTGCTGCCGTGCTTCAGCAATAGCCGACGCCATCCCCTTGCAAGGTTAAACCTGCTGCCCAGTTCAAAGGTGAGCCGGCCGTCATGTTCTCGGAGGAAGACATAGCAAAGTTGGCGGCACCCTTCAAGTTTGCTGTCGTGGGGAAGTTCTCCCATGGGCGGCCGAACCTTGACGCAATCCGAAAGTCCTTCACAACTATCGGTTTCACATCCAGTTTCACCATAGGTCTCCTAGGCCAACGGCATATCCTGATCCGTTTCTGTCTGGAGGAGGACTACTTGCGGTGCTGGACGAAGGGGCTGTGGAGTATCGCTGATTTTCCCATGCGTACCTTCAAGTGGACACCAGACTTTAAAGTTACCAGCGAATCCACTCATGCGCCTGTCTGGGTTGCTTTGGAACATCTGCCCATCCATTTTTTTGACAAAGTCTCGCTGTTTTCAATTGCTGCTGCCCTTGGCAGCCCTTTATAAGTTGATGCCGCGACTGCTAATTTGGTTCGGCCCAGTGTTGCACGTATCTGCATCGATCTGGACATCTCTCGGGAGTTGCCTAGTCGCATTTGGATTGGGACGGGCAGCCATGGCTTCTGGCAGCGGGTAGCATATGAGAACTTGCCGGCATACTGCTCGCTTTGCATCCGCCAGGGACATTCCAATACAGAATGCCGATAGAGCAGGCGTGGAAATAGGGGCGGATCAGTCGGAGGAGAGGATGTCAGGGCTATGGAGGCACAGGCTCTGGAGGGGAGGAGCGCCGCTGCTGCCCAGCACAGGGATGCAGTTTTGCAATCAGCGTCCATGCCTGGCCTCTTGACGTCGACAGCTGCCGGGCCTGTTGGGGCTGACATACCTGCCTTGCATACCCAGGAGAGGGTCGTTGATGCGTCTTTGAAGGTCACGGAGAACCCAGCAGCCTTGGGGATCATTTGTGATGATACGCAACTCCATTTGGGTGAGCAAGAAAAGGTACCCTCCCAGGGATCTCTCTCGGATGGAGAGGATCAGCCGAGAAGGGCCGCACCAGATAAGGCTGCGCTGGTAACCTCCTTCCAACAGTTCAGTATGGCTTTGGGGTCGCGGTTGCCCAAGCAAATTGCTGACTGCGACGAGGACGGCTTCACCATGGTGCTCCCTTGGAAGTCGAGGAAACGAAGGGTGTATACTGCTATTCCCCGACAGATTCTTACGCGACAAGCTTCTAAAGCCGTCGAGGTACCCCACCTTTCTTTTCCCAATGCATAATATCCTCATTTGGAACATTATAGGAGCGACGAACAATTCTTCTGTTCGTCGTCTGCGGGCTTTGCTCCGACTACATCACATTGCTGTTTTAGTTCTCTTAGAACCTATGGCAGACGCATGTAACGTAGAAACCTTGCGTGTGAAACTTTCGTTTGACTTTTGCTTGCTTAATTCCTCGAATAAGATTTGGGTTTTTTGGCGTTTTGGTTTTCATTTTCATGTGCTGTGCAATTCGGAACAATTCCTCCATGTTATGGTCGGCCACGACTCTTGGACTGAGACTGTTAATGCGTCATTTGTTTATGCCAAGTGTACCAGGGCCGAAAGGCGTATCTTATGGTCTGAGTTAAGCTCCCTCGCTGGGTCGATTTCCCGACCGTGGCTGGTAGGAGGGGATTTCAACGTTATTAGCACATTGGCAGAGTATGCGGGCCGATCGACCCAAGACCTTGGGGCGATTTCTGATTTTAATGGTGCAATATCTGACTGCCACCTCCAGGATCTCCCCTACTCCGGAAGCTCTTACACATGGTCAGGTGTTAGAGCCGGTGCCAGGATTTGGAAGCGGTTGGATAGGGTGCTTGTCAATCAGCACTGGCTCGATTTCTTGCCGAATACCTCTGTCCAACATCTCAATCGTGCCACCTCTGACCACTCGCCCTTGTTAGTGAGTCTGCGGCCTGCAGCTGCTAGCGTTCCGAAGCCATTCAAATTCCAGTCGTTTTGGGTTTCAAGCCTTGGGCTCTTGCCGCTGGTGCAGAGTATTTGGGATTTACCCACGCAGGGGTATGGTATGTACCGCTTGGCTTTCAAGCTAAAGCGGTTGAAAACATGTTTAAGACAATGGAGTAGAGAGCAGTTCGGGGACATATTCCAAGCCGTCCGGCAGCACGAGATTGAGGTGCAGCAAAAGGAGGTTATGTACGAAGCTAGCCAAACAGTAGAGACGAGGGTTGAACTTCACCGCGCACAAGGTCGCATGTTACAGAGCTTACGTGTTCAAGAGGACTACTGGCGACAGAAGGCGCGCTTACGCTGGGTGAGCGACGGCGATTCAAACACACGATACTTCCATGCTTTTGTTAGGGAGAAGCGATCGAAACTTGCCATACTTCGTATTAAGGATGAGGAAGGGACATGGCTCGAGGGTGACGACCGAATTGGAGAGGAGGCAGTTAGGTTTTTCCAACAGCTTCTCACAGCGGAGGAGATTAGGGATGTTGAGGAGCTACTGGCCCATATACCGGAGCTTGTGTCGGCGGCTCAGAAAGGGGAATTGATGAGAGAAGTCACGATGGAGGAGGTAAAAGGGGTCGTGTTTGACCTGGATAAGGATAATGCCCCGGGTGTGGATGGCTACACTGGCATTTTTTTCCGCCATTGCTGGGACACTGTGGCTCTTGATGTTTTGGCTGCAACGAGAGACTTTTTGGCTGGGACCCCGATCCCAAAGGGTATTGCTAGTACCCTAATTGTGCTGATCCCGAAGAAACCAAACCCAGCTACATTCGCAGATTTTCGACCCATTAGCCTATGCACTTTTGTTAACAAAGTATTTACGAAAGTGCTTGCTAATAGATTGCGGGCTATTCTCCCAGGCCTTATTTCTCCTGAGCAATCTGCATTTTGTCCAGGCCGCGATATCGCCGAAAATGTCCTCTTGGCCCAGGAAATGATATCATCCATCAATAAGAAAACTCGGGGACACAACTACATTTTCAAATTGGACATGATGAAAGCCTTTGATAGAGTATCCTGGGAGTTTTTGCAGCAGCTCCTTCAGAAGTTTGGGTTTGAGTATAGGTTTATCTTGCTCATTTTGAACAACCTCTCTCAAAGTTAGTTTTCTGTGATGGTGAATGGCAGAGCTAGGGGTTTTTCCAGGCGACACGGGGAATCAGGCAAGGAGATCCTCTGTCCCCTCTCCTTTTCATTCTCGTTGCTGAAGCTCTTAGTAGGGGATTGAATGCGCAAGTAGCGGATGGCAGGGTGGCCCCTTACTCATTGCCCAGAGGCTGCACTGGGGTCACACACTTATCTTTTGCTGACGATATTGTGATATTTGCTCGTGGGGACAGGCGGTCTGTGGAAAGCCTGGTCCGATTTTTATCGCTCTATCAGGTTGGTTCGGGCCAACGGGTTAACAACCACAAGAGTTTCTTCATAACTTCCCGTCGGTGTGGCGCGGGCCAAATACGCAGAATTCAGTAGCTAACTGGCTTCAGGCATAGCTCATTTCCTTTCTACTATTTGGGGTGCAATTTCTATGTTGGGCGTCGGAAAAAAGAATTCTTCCAGTTTCTGATTGACAAGTTTGTTGCCAAGCTGGCAGGCTGGCAGAAAAAGCTACTCTCACAGGGCGGTCGTCTCATCCTCATTAAGCATGTCCTTTCTGCCATCCCTTTGCACGTTGTGGCGGTAATGGATCCCCCCACAGGAGTGCTAAAGGACCTCGAGCGCTTAATGGCGAACTTTCTCTGGGGACAGACAGAATTTGGTCCCAAGCATCATTGGTGCTCTTGGCGGAACCTTTGTTATCCGGTGGAGGAGAATGGTCTTGGAATCCGAGCATTTGAAGACGTTCAGGGGGCGTTCAGTTGCAAATTATGGTGGCGGTACTGCAACTCGTCCTCCTTATGGACAACTTTTATGAGATCTCGCTATGGTGTAGGCAACGGAGCTGCGCGCGGAATTTCCAGGGTCTGGAGACGGATGCTTGCTGTTCGGGATACGGTGGACCAGTTCACACAAGCTATAGATTTGGAGGGCAGAGTTCAGCGGGCCTAGGTCCTTACACCCTTTGGCGATTTCACTATCTCCTCTGCATGGGATGCTCTCCGGCCTAAGCAGGAGTGCCTCTGGACCAGGAAGTGCATTTGGAGTAGCCGTGTTCCTTGCAAGATTACTGTGTTCATGTGGAAGCTGCTCAACAACTACTTACCGTTTCCGGACGCCTTGCAGCTGTTTGGTTTTCAACTTCCCTCTAAATGCCAGTTCTGCCTGGGAGGGGAATCTCAAGATCACGTACTGTCGGATTGCACTCTTGCTACTGAGGTATGGAATTTCTTCTCTAGGGCCCTGTCAGTACCCGCAATGGGCCCGACTGGCATATTCGGTCGCTTGCAGCAATGGTGGCTTCACCAGTCTCCAGGCACTGCCCGGGGGATGGTATGTAGGGTGTTGCCATCGCTTATATGTTGGGGGCTGTGGAAGGCTCGGAACATGGCGATGTACGAAGGCGCCGCAGCGTCACCGGCACAGGTTTGCAGGGAGGTACAAACTCTTTTGCTTAGCATATCTCAGGTTCGTCCTTTCGTCCAGGTGGCACGGGATGACGGGGAGCTGGCCCACTTGGGTCTATTACTTCGCATGGAACGGAGGAAGTCCGTGCTGCTGCCCCGCTGGATTGCATGGTTGCGGCCGCCTATCGGGTGTGTCAAGTTAAATATTGATGGCTCTTCTTTAGGGAATCTAGGACTCTCTGGAGCAGGAGCGGTTTTTCGTGATTCAGGTGGTAACATCCTTTGTGGCTTCTTGTGGTTTTTGGGATCCCGGACAAACATGGAAGCGGAGGCCATGGCATTACTGGAGGGTTTGTTACTCTCCGCTACTTTTCATTCTTTGCATGTTGAAATGGATTCTCAGGTATTGCTGAAGATGGTGAACGGCGATGGTGCAGTTCCTTGGAGATTATGGCTTACTGTCTCGCGTATCAAATCTTTGGTGCTCGGACGCCAGATCACTTTCACTCATGTTTACAGAGAGGCAAACGTGGTTGCTGATGCCCTGGCGCGCCTGGCAAGCACCACGCATGTTTGTCAGTCCTTTCCCCCCTCCCCTTTGCCTGCCCACATACGGGGGTTAGCCCACCTGGATAGGATACAGATGCCTTATGTCCGTTTGCCTTAGCCTGACTGGCGGTCTGCCAGCTTCCTTGGTGTACGTTAATGATCCTTTGAATAACATTTGGAGTGGCGCCCGCCCCCATAACTGGGGTTAGCCAATGAAAAAAAAAAAGAGGGGTCAAATTATTATTATTACAAATATTAAGGGTCTAAGTGAAAATAATAGAATTAAGGCTTGAGATGAATCCTATCAAAACTAAATGCTAAAGTTCACCAAAAAATGAACGAAAACCCATTTGCTATAGTTAAACAACAAAATTACCCAAAATTCTACTAAAATTCAAATCAAAACTATAAATCTATCAAAAATCATTAAACCATCAAAGTTCATTCTAAAATTTACTAAAAATCTATCCAAAAACCACATTAAATCATATCAAAGAAAATTAACATTTTTAAAGGGACAAAATTGATTAATTTTCCAATTTTCTGGGTCATAATAGCATTAGTGGAGAAATTAGGGGTTAAAGTGCAATTTTTAGAACTTTTGCATGCATCTTCTTCGCTGCAACCGAAACCTTTCTTTCTGTAATTTTCTTCTAGGTGCATTCATTAGTCATCAAATTGCAACCAATAATCATCAAGATTTGGCCCAAAGCAAGACTACGAAACCCATTCTTTACACGAAATTTCAGCATGTAAATACAAAAACTCTAACTAAAACATTCAACTGCTCTTGTGCAAGAAACAAAACAGAAAAGAGAGAAATGAACTATCGTGGGTGATGGATGGAACGACTCTAGTTGATGCATTTTACTCCTTTTTGCAACAAGGAAAACCCTACTTAACGCAAAAATCATAGATCAAAGCTTTTCCCCCCTCACACCCTCGTTTTATTTTATTTTATTTTATTTTTCTGCGTACATTTTCCTTACTTTAATTTTATTATATTAATTTTTCAGAGATTTTTATAAGTGAGTATCGTTTTTAAATCATTTTCTTAGTATAAGTTAGTTCATGTGACGTTAGTAGTGTATTATGGACGTGGGACCCGCTAGTGCGGTAAGTGCGATAAAATTTTGACGACTAGAGGAAGTTTGACATTAAGGAATATTATTTTACAAGGTATTAAGAGATAATTAGAGGTTAGCTAGATAGATTAAACATTTGGTAGACAAAGAGATGAGAACAAAACCCTAAAAGCCAAGTGTTGTGAGACTATTGGAAGTTGGACTTTGACCAACCTTTTCTACCTTTACTAAACATCAATTTTGACCCAAAATTCTTCACTTTCTTACCCTTCTTGGCCAAACCCTTTGAGAGGAAAAAGAGAGAAAACTTCATCTTGCATCTTTCAATTTCTTGCTCAAATCTTGAGTTCCAACTGTTAAAATTGCAAACCAATCCATAAAAGTTGCTCACTAGAGAAGATTTAAGGTATTGGTGGAGGGATTTTGGAAGGGAAAGCATTAAGCTACCATTTCTCTTGTGGTTCTAAGGTAATTTGTCAAGAAATCCCTCTTTGCTCCTAATAATTACAAATTAGTAGTTTTGAGGTGTTGAATATGTAGTTTTGTGAGGATATTTCATGATTTGAGGTGGTGATGTGGAAAATTTCAGTTTTATGGTGAATTTTCTGCTCTTATTTGATGCTTGAGCATTAGCCTTGAATTGATAGCTTTGTTATGTGTAATATTGAGTTTTTATATGCTAGTTTTACTTGCCTATGAAAAATTTCAGTTTGTGGGTATCAATTTCAGATTAGGGTTTCCAATTAGGAATGATTCTGCCCTGTTTTCGGACCCAACCTAACCTGCATATTCGTCCATGATAAAGGCCGAATTAGCTCTTGCTCAAAACATGAAAGTTGTAGGAAATTGAGTTACTATCTACCTGTAAATTTTCAGCTCAATCGGAGTACTATATCTTGTAAAATGACTAAAATACCCTCAACTGCCCAAAAGCCCTATTTCACAGACAGTTTTCTATTTTCTCCGAGATTTCGATTTTTGACCTTCAAAATGCAAGAAATGGGTGTCGATGTCTTCATAGGAAATGTAGGTCTATGTCTTAGCTTTGAAACGCCACATAATTTGCCTCAATCCGATAAGTGTAGCTTCAGTTGTGAGTAAAATACCAAAAGGTGAGTGGAACTTGATGGTTTTAGAATTTCCTTTGCTTGACATGATATTCGTGATCTAGGGCTTGGACTTGAGCAAGGAAACTATCTATGATGGATGAGGAGCTTGATTGTGGTTGGTTTTTGGAGCTTTTATTTGGTGGCATATGAAGGGCTTTGGGGTTGTTCGTGTTTAGAACCAACCGTTACTTTTTCCACCCCGAAACCACACTTTTGTATCCTTGCATTCGTAGTTCATTCGGATAGGCTTACGACTCGTAGTCGACCCTCAATTATGCATTCTGTTTACTGGGTTTGTGGATGTGGGAACCATAATTGTTTTACCTTGATTATTTTAGGGTTTCTCGGTGACCAAAGGCATACTTTGGGAGGAAACTTTTGAAGTTATTCTTGCTCGATTTGGTGAGTGTACCACTCCCTTGATTTGTTGCTTAACTGGTTTATTTGTACTTGAAATCTGTGACTTGAATGACTGTGAACTCTGGTTATTCTGAATGAGATGAGGGTGTAGTTTATCACACTCGTTCTCTTGCCTGTGTGACTGTTTAATGTATAAACTGGAATCTGTTACTGTGCTTGATCTGATGTCATTTGAAGGTTTATCCAATGACCTTCCTGTTAAACTTGAGCTCAACCTCATGGGGAGTCAATTGAATCGAGCCAGCAAGGGCTTGGTCGAGGAAAATTCACAAACCATGGGGAATCTTTGGATATTAGAGACTCTGGATTTTCGGTATACTCGAGTATTATTACCCATTGTTATTGTTGAGGCTTTCGGACCCGGTAAAGGGGTATGTTTGGTGGACGAAATTCGGTGTAAAGTGGTGCTCTACTGGACTGGTCACTTTACTTGAAAGCTGACGGAGTGTCAACTACTATTTGATCAAACTCAGGTGAAACAATGGGAATTTGGCTCCTGAGAGCCACCTATATCCTTTTATTGAATTACTGTGTTTACCTGAAGTGTTATTCATTTTGTATCTGGTGTGTATATTTGACTGATTAAAAATGAAGTGCCATGATTGTTGACTGTGTGTATTTTTGGTACCTCATTAAGCGTAAGCTCACCCCTTCCCGTTATTTTTGTTTTCCTTACAAGGGGCAAACTTTGAAACCATGATTTTGGAAGAAAGGGTCGAGTTAGTATAGACATTCTTTTGTTTACGCTCCTCTATAATAGAAAACCCTAAATGTATTTTGATCAAGTATCACATTTTGATTTGTAAAGTTTTCAATGTATGTATGTATATAAGTGTTTATTCATGTCTCCTTCGTGTATTTGTTGGAATGTACGTTCTATAGGTTTATATGAATTTTAATTGTATCCGTTGGGGATTCGAGCGAGTGTGGGATTTGAACGAGAAAGAAAAAAAATTTGGCAGGAAACTGTTCAGGGAATCCGGCCGTATATCCAGCCAATTCTTGGCCGGATTAGTAGGGAAATTTGAAAAAAAGATGAGTTGCTCGCTGCCTTGAATCCGGCCGGATTGTGACGTGGCGGTGGCTCTTTTGCTTTCGTTTTCGATTTTCGTTGGAGCGTTTACTCGAAGTACTATTGCACCATATGGTTTGGTAATCGTGTTTAGATCAGTTTCTGATTGTTCGTTTTCTTGCGATTCTATCGCGCATTATGTAGGGTTTACAAGTGTTTTGACTCCGTAGTCCTGGCGAGAGTTGGGTAGGCGGTCCGCCGAACATTCTGGTTCGCCTTAGAGGGAGGTGGGACTGTCACACCCCCACCGTACCCAGAGGCGTACCAAAGGGTTTAGCGGATCGTATGCCTAGCTCATGCCAGGACTGGATACTTAAAAACGAGAAAATAGACTTCACGCAAAAGAGAGTTCTATTTACCCTATTATATCTTCAAGAGTTGTATAAACTATTACATCAAGCCATACACATCACTAGTACCAGAAAGTAAACCCTAGAGAAGCTACTAACTATAACCACCACAACAAATATATACATCCTACCAGTCAACTTATAACAAGTATTAGGGCAAAATTAACTATTCTATAAACCAAAAGTCTATACACCTTCCCGAGCTTTCCCCGCGTCGGCCCCTGCAAAGGAAAACAAATGGAATGGGGTAAGCTATATGCTTAGTAAATAATCGGGACAAAATGTAAAATCACATCCAAATAAACATGTAAACAAGATATTTCACATCAATAAACACAAATGTAACATCACAATGGTAGGATACAAGTGGCTTCAAAACCAGTTAAATTCTCCGAGCTTGACCACCTGTTGACACTCCGTCAACCAAAATACTCATAGTCCGTAGACTTCACTTACTTTTCCCGTTCACCTTGTCAACCCCCGCTGGCCAGTCAACAGCACACAGCAGCTCGATCAAAAAGCAAAATCACTTTGCTTTAACAAAGAACAAAATTCCAAGGTTAGCATAGAACTGACTTCGACCAAACCCCGGCCGGCTCGAATAGTCCGTCTACCCTTGGAACTGGGTTGGAACCAATCCCTGAGATATCCAATCTCTCAACAAAGGATACCTCTCAACAAAGTACTCATCAAAATACTCAAGTCACGTAATCACCCCAACAGCACACAGCACAAGGGGTGACACTCATCACAAGGCATATATTCTCACATATCAAATCAAGAACAGAGAATGGGCTTAGGTCGAGTAAGATAAAGTACACCCTCGCCTAAGTTCCCATTTAACATATACAAAACACTTTGACAATTTATTACATAAATAAACCCAATTACTCACCCAAAATAACTACCACGCAAATCAAGGCAATTTATACGGGTCCACCGACTCCGTTTGGGTCGTTATTGCCTGTGATAAAAGATTATATTTAACTATTAGTCAAACAACCATCATAATGGAAATAAGAACTAAAACGGCCAAAACGGCAAAAATGGTAAAGAAACGCATGCGTGCGTGCGGAAATGAAAATGGTGCACGGGACGGAAAACGGTATGAAAACGGGCTATACGGTTTCGACCATAACTGGAGCTGTGGTTATCGAATCAAGGTGTACTAGGTAGCGTTTCGAAACTAAGACAAAGGGTTACAATTTTATGAAGAAAGTTAACCCAATTCATAGTTGATCCAGGTCGAATTTGCAGATTACAGAACCAGAATTTCATTGTCAGTTTGGTTGTCAGCATTGGATTCAAATGGCACTAAGTCAGGCTACAAAAGTCCGATTGAGGCGTTTTCAGATGCGTTGGAAAGCTGAAACATAGAATTAAAACTTTTGTGTTTTGATCAAATGCTGATTTAATACGGATCAAAGTGAAAAATGAAGCCAAAATGTGAAATCTCAAAACTACCCGCGAATTAGGGCATTTGGCAGTCAGGGGTAATTTTGTCATTTTACATGCTACAGTGCTCCGATTGACCTGAAATTTTACAGGCAGCTATATAACTCCATTCCCTACAACTTTCACCTTGGATTGGGTGATCTCTCTCAAATAAAGATGATTCAAGGTGAAAGTTGGAGTTTGCTCACTTGGTTTTAATCTCCCTTAAGCTCGGCTAGAAAATGCAGAAATGAAGAGGAAAGGAAGTGAATTTGGTGATAAAAATGAAGGAAATTGGTTGGTCAAACAACCCTTGGATGGTTGCCAAGTGTTGCATCAAGATCAAAGCTCAAATTTTTCTTTTTTTTCCCCTCTTTTCTTGGTCAACAATTTCGGCCCTCTCTTGGCTGATTAAGGGATGATATTTATGCAATAATAACAAGAGGATTAAGGTAATAAGGTGGTGTTCAAGTGGTGTACTCACTCGGTAACAAAGGGTACATGTCGGTTCAACCCGTTTTTCCTTATTTCGCACGTACTAGGGTTTTAACTTATAATTCACTAAATTATTATTATCACTTTTATTCACACACTTTCTCTTATATTAAACTCACTCTTAACCACCGAATTTAGTATCCACACCTCACCAAGTGATCACACGGCCAAACTACGCAAAAACCCTAAGGTACGTGAACTAGGAATCTAAAGGAAAAACCCTTGATTCTATGATTGATTGCAACTATAAAGGGAGTGAATGCGTAGTAAAGCTATCCTAACGTAATGGATTCCAACTAAAAGGAAATTTGTAAGAAAAACATGAGGGATTCTACAACTCCCTAGATCACCAACTTAATGTAATCCAACAATCCTTCAAGCTCAATTACACCTCACGAGCCTACTAATCACCCACCTATTATAATTACTTATCATAAAACATGCATTGTCATACATAAACTCAATTAAACAACAACTTTTTAGTCACAAGTAAAATTAGGGTTTTTGATTAAAATTTAAGGTTTCTAGTTTTTTAAAACAAAGCAAGGTTTTAAAACAAAACAAAATAAATAAATCTTAACATTCTCTTTGAAAACAATATCCTAAAATTCGGTGCATCACAACACCAGTATCACGAATAGCAAGTATAGGGAGGAAAGAAAGTAGAAGAACGTGGCAACAGGCATGGCAGCAAAGATTTCAATTCAAATCTAATGATGTATGAGTGAAAAAGGATAAAAGGGTTACCTTTAATGTTAGAAGGCACCAGTTAAACATAGGAGATCCAGGAAAATTATCTTCAAAGATGAAATTTGATAGTAAAAGTTTTGTTACAGGCTGTTCACGGGTTGATGAAGCAGCAGATTTGAGCCTAAATTTCACGCACTTGGAGACATTTTTTCTTGAAGATTTGTGAACGAAAGTTGCACTTCTGCAAACGTAGATAGTACAGATTTAGAGAATACACAGATATGACTGTGATTAAGGTTGGATTTTGCTCTAGAAAGAAGCCAGATGCTCAAGCCTGGCTCACTTTTTTTTTTACAAAATTTTTGCTGCACTTTTTTTCTCTTCTCTCGTTGATTTCTCTCCAGATGCTTTCCCAAATTTCCCCTACCTTCTTTTTCCTTCCCCCCTCCCTCTTTTCTTCCATGAAAAACCCTCTCTTTTTCTTCCTTGCTTCAGTCGAACCCCTTTTTTTTCTTCTTTCCACCGCCCCGTTGTGACGCCTCCACTTCTTCCAAGGACGAACCCAAGGGTATCCGTAGGACGCTTGCCCAGCTCTCGCCAGGACTCGGTACAAATTCAATTCAAACTTAAGAATAACCAATCGATACTAAAGGTCGAAGATATAAAGGAAGGTCAATTCCTTAATAATCATTCAAGTCTTACATCATAAGCTACCAAAATATCTTACATTCCCAAAATATATAGCTTCCAAAAATTGTCTAAACAAATACATTCAAAATTCTAATCAAAAGGGCCATCACGTCGACCTCTCCATAATTCCTTCCATTTCAACTCCTGTTAAGGAAAACAAATCTAACGGGGTGAGCGAATGCTCGTGAGGCCAAGAAAACATGCAAAACACGTAGTTCAAATAACAATAGCACTTACACAATAATGAAAGCTATAACATTCAGGTAATTCACAATTTATAATAAAATACACTTGAGTAGAATGCAGGAGCTCTCAGGAGCTAATTTCCACTTGCTTTGCCCAAGTTCAATTCAATACTTCCATGTGATGACACTCCGTTAATCGGGTAGGTAATTAAGTCTGTAGAATTTCACTTATTCCATTTATGGTTCTGAGTCGACATGAGAGGTACCTCCCACCCGAATTGGTGTGGTACATGCTATCGCTCAGGGAATTGATTATGTGTTTACAGTTCTGAGACGACATGAGAGGTACCTCCCACCCGGAGCGGTGTGGTACATACTATCACTCACCCGGAAGGCGGTGTGGTACATACTATCGCCCATAGTCGATGAGACATCGCTCCAATCGACTTAGAATGGTTTATGGTTCTCAGACGACATGAGAGGTACCTCCCACCCGAATCGATGTGGTACATACTATCGCTCAGGGAACCGACTACAATTGTTTATGGTTCTCAGTCGACATGAGAGGTACCTCCCACCCGAATTGGTGTGGTACATGCTATCGCTCAGAGAACCAATCATTTATTTAGGGTTTTGAGTCGACATGAGAGGTACCTCCTACCCGAATCGGTGTGGTACATGCTATCGCTCAGAGATCCGATTATACGATTATAATTATAAGGGTTGATGACATTCAGTCCAATCGACAAATACCGTTATAGGCCGATGAGCGCACTCCAATCGGTAGTCATACAATTCAATTATGAGTCGAGGAGATTCACTCCAACGACATATGCAGCCATAGCTTATAATTCAATTCATTTCAGGCAATTCAATTACAATTCATTTAAATGAGAACGCGTTCGATAAAGTACACACTCGACTCAACAATTATAAACCATCCATTTCATAATGAGCAATTCACATAATTTCCAAATATTCATGCACTTGACAATCACCAATCAAAAAAAGAAACAAGTGAGGAATGTCCACTCGAGGGTTCAGGCGTCCACCGTGGGATTCTCACAGAATGTGTACTAGCCTCTGAAATTTGAAACTCAATTAGAGTTATAATCAAAGTTTAAAACACAACAAGCAGAACAAGAATTGGAGTTTTGAGCACTAAGATATAGCAGCTCAAAGTTGTTGAAATTTCCTCGCTGAACAAGGGTTTTCCAGATTTAAAACATGAATTTTGAGACTTTGGTTGGGCATCGAAATGGACTCGGAATGGTACCAAATTTGGTATGATTACACTACCATATAAGGTCTATTCCTCTGTCAAGTTTCATGTAAAAATTCGCACGGAAGGTCAGTTAACAAAGCCACTAAAGTTCCAAGAATTTCCAAGGCAACTCTGCCTTGTACTTCAGTTTTCCTTTTCTAACTTTTGGCCCTATGGAATCAACTTAAATCTGGTTCATTTATGAAGACAAGTTGTAAGAAACATCCAAAATACATTTGGTAGGTGGTTAACACCAAGAATTTTGAAATAATAAGTCCCAATTCAAATTAAGGCATTCAACTAGCCAAAAAGAGGGTTTTCCATCACTAAGACAGTTTCACAATTCGGCCACAACTCACTCAATTCAACTTGGAATTGAGCGTGGTTGGTGGTGTTGGAAACTAAATTCATAAGGGTACAATTTCACAGAAGAAATCATTTTAAAATTCTGTCCATAACTAGCTCATATTCAAGCAACAATTCGCAGCACTTAACAAACTCTCTAACACAGCAGAGAAACAGGGCAGGTGACTTTGAAAGGCTGGTACAGTTCACTCAAGTGGAATCAGGGATGCATTTTATACCCTTGAAAAACTGGAAGTGTCTAGTTTCTAATGCCACAAACGGCACTCGATTTCGACGTCGGAGCAAAGAGTTATAGTCGTTTGAAATCGCTGCCAGAGCAGCTCGGGACACGTTTTCCAGCTTTGAAACCATTTCGAAAATTCAACTTTTGGCCAACCAAATCAAGTGATTTTTGGTAGAAAATTTCCACACAACATATCTACATCACCAAGTCAATTTAACCACAAAAAATCGCACCAAGGGGTACGACAAAGACAGGGCAGAACCGGCCCTTCTTCCATTTCACTTCCTTTGAGTTTTCTTTCCACTTTTCAACTTATAATCACTAGTTTAATCACTAAATCAACATAAACAACACCCAACATCATCACAACAGTTCATCAAGTCCATTGTGGGATTTCATAGAACCCACTCATAGGATTTCCAACAATATAGAGGTACCCACATAAAGCTATAAGCTTCCAAGTGCAATTTAACTTCCTAAAGCTAAGATTTAAGGGTTAGATGATCATTACCTCCTAGATGATCTTAAACTAGAAATTTTCAGCCACAAGAAGCTCAAGAAAACCATGAGAATGAAGCTCTTCTCCTATCCTAAGATGATCTCCAAGTTATTTGCAAGGTGTGGTAGGAATTTGAAGTGAAATGAGCAAGAGATGAAGCATGATGATGAAGAGCTTTGGTCCTCTTCTTCCTATGGTGTTTCGACTAGCAAGAGCAAAGAGAGAGGGAGTGTTTTGCTGATGGTGAAGCTTCCTTGAGAAGCTTAAGTGTTTGTGGCCCAAATTTACTCTAAAAGTCAACTAAAAATAGTGCGCGTTCGCGCGCGTTTCGTGCCCGATTCCACTCGGATTCGTTTCACTTGTACACTAAACTTCCAATGCACTTTCTTAAACATTATAATTATTCACTTTTAATAGTCTCGAATAATTTCTTAAATCTCCAATTAACCGCTCCGGCTCGATATACGCGAACTTTCGATTTGCGCGCGATACGGCGAAATTTCTAAGAAATTCTTATAACGGTGGTATATGTGACAGCCCCACCTTCCCCTAAGGCGTACCAAAGGGGTTAGCGGATTGCCTGCCCAACTCTCGCCAGGAATACTAGCGCGATTATGTACAGTATAAAACGTTTCGGAAGGTATTAGCGCGCTCAAACGGAACAAAACCATGGAATGAAAACGGAATATCGGAGCCGCACATGAACAGTGCCAATCACATATATACATGTAAGGTTCCCAACTTACAACCCAAAAGATAGTGTTAAAACAAAATACATTTAGGTTTTTCCACCCATCAAGGAGCTATACAAAAGTATATTAAACGAGCTCAACTCGGCTTCAAAATCACAGTTCCAAAATCCCTGTAAGGAAAACAAAGGCAACAGAAAAGGGGTGAGCTTACGCTCAATGAGGTACCAAACAGATAGGGTAAAATCATGGCCTTTCACATTTAATCAAGCAGATACATATGCCAGATATAAAGGAAAGCATTTAGACACAGTGACTCAAAGGGAAGGATACAGGTGGCTCTCAGGAGCCAGATTTCCATTTGCAGTACTTGTAATTTTATGAATATTGATCGACCCAAAGGAAGGTCAATATTTAATGAAATTACATGTGCACTTGTGGTAATAAATACGTAATAATTATTTGAATTTTACATGTGATTTATAAATTGGCCCAAAGGAAAATTTATTTTTTGACATGTTATTATTATCAGTATTTATTACTGCACCAAGATATCACTTAGAAGTTAATATTTTTGTCCAAAGACAAAATATTAATGGAATATCGGTATCTTGAGATAGGACTACCATTATTTGAATTTATTATTGTTTTGATTTATGTGAGCTTGTTTTAATCATATTATGTTTTTTGTTCAGTTGTGAATGATCTTACAAATATTACTGCCAACATCAATAACATTCCTATGCTGAATGGCACAAACTTCAAGTCCTGGAGAGAAAATCTCTTGATAGTACTTGGAGTAATGGATCTCGACCTTGCGTTAAGGGATGATTCTCCCTCACCTCTTACAGATCAGAGTACCTCTGATGAAAAGAGAAATAATGAGAGGTGGAAGAGATCAAATCGCTTGTGTCTGATGATCATTAAAAAGGCCGTTCCAGAAGCATTCAGGGAAACAATGTCAGAAATGACTGTAACCGCTAAAGAATTCCTTTAGGACATTGAAAAAAGGTTTGTCAAGAACGAAAAGGCTGAAATTAGTACGCTCTTGACAGGCCTAGTTTCAATGAAATATAGTGGTAAAGGCAATATCAGAGAGTATATCATGGAGATGTCTCATCTTGTTTCGAAATTAAATGCACTTAAGTTGAAACTTTCTGAAGAGTTACTAGTGCATTTGATTTTAATATCTCTTCCTACACAGTTTAGCCAGTTTAAGGTGAGTTATAACTGTCAAAAGGAGATTTGGTTTCTAAATGAACTCATCTCACACTGTGTAGAGGAAGAGGAAAGGTTGAAGCAAGAGCAGACAGAAAGTGCTCATCTGGTGTCAACCACTAATAATAAAAGCAAGGGACTTAAGAGAAAAAGGAAAAAGGAGCTGCAGGTATAGCGCCACAAAAGAAACAACAAAAGAAATCAGATGATCAGGGAAAGAATAGTTGTTTCTTTTGTGAAATTGAAGGGCATCAAAAGAAGTATTGCACCAACTATCACGCTTGGCGTGCTAAGAAAGGTATGCTTCTTAATTTGGTTTGTTCTGAGGTTAATTTAACTTCGGTACCTAGACACACATGTTGGTTAGATTCTGGTGCAACAACTCACATCAGTGTGTCTATGCAGGGTTGCCTGAATTGCCGAAAGCCTAATGATAATGAAAGATATATCTACGTGGGCGATGGCAAAACAATTCAAATTGAGACAATTGAAGTTTTTAGATTATTGTTAAAGACCGGATTTTATTTGGATCTCTATAAGACATTTTTTGTACCGTCTTTTAGACGGAATTTAATTTCTATTTCTATTTTGGACAAATTTGGTTATTTTTGTTCATTTGGAAATGAAAAATTTGAATTGTTTCATGATTCAAAATTGGTTGGTTCTGGTTCTTTAATGCACTACGATAATCTATATTTAATTGATACAATTGTCTCGTTTAATGAATCTCTGCATTTAAGTACTAGAGGAGTAAAGAGAAAATTAACCAATGAGAATTCAACCGCATTATGGCACAAGAGATTGGGACATATCTCCAAACGGAGAATGGAAAAGCCTGTGTCAAATAAAATTCTCGACTCCTTGAACTTTACAGATTTTGATGATTGCATTAACTGTATAAAGGGAAAACAAACCAATTAGAGGAGATTTGAAGCCAATAGGTCTTCAGACGTCTTAGAACTTATACATACGGATATTTGTGGGCCATTTTCTACATCTGCTTGGAATGGTCAATAATATTTTATAACGTTCATAGACGATTTTTCAAGATATGGCTACATATATCTCATTTCTGAAAAGTCACAGTCATTGAAAGTATTCAAAAATTTTAAGGCTGAAGTTGAGAATCAACTCAACAAAAGAATTAAAAACGTCAGATCTGACCGTGGTGGTGAGTACTATGGTAGATATGACGGTTCAGGTGAATAACGTCCAGGACCATTTGCTAAATACCTAGAGGAATGCGGTATCGTCCCACAGTACACTATGCCGGGTTCACCCACTATGAATGGTATAGCTAAAAGACGAAATAGAACACTTAAAGACATGGTAAGGAGTATGATATGTTATTCTACCTTACCAGAGTCACTTTGGAGTGAAGCACTTAAGACTGCAGCATATATTCTTAATAGATTTCCAACTAAAGCAACTATCAAAATCCCTTATGAATTTTGGACAGGGAAAAAGCCTAGTTTAAAGTATATGCATGTTTGGGGGTGTCCAGTTGAGGCAAGGCCTTATAGGCCAAATGAAAAGAAACTGGACTAAAAAACAGTTAGTTGTTATTTTATTGGATACTCTGAAAGATTCAGAGGTTACAAATTTTATGATCCCACAACTAAATCAATTTTTGAGACAGGAAATGCCCCGTTCTTTGAGGATGTCGAGTTTGGGAGAGAAAATACAGTAAGGGATATTGTCTTTAAAGAGGAATATATTAATATTCCCACAGGTGTCATTGATCTTGTTCAGGATCCTATTTCTGAACAAGATCATGACATGACAAATCAAGACAATGTCGAAAAATAAACTGTTATAGAAGTTCAAACTCTCCCTCTCCGAGAACCAGTGCCATTAAGAAGATCCACTAGAGAAAGAAGAAGTGCAGTGCCAGATGATTACATTATTTTTCTCTAAGAACATGAGGATGGCATTAGATTGATGGAAGATGATCCAATCAACTTCCGTCAAGCCATGAAAAGTTCAAATTCTCAAAAGTGGATCGATGCCATGAATGAGGAGATTAAATCCATGAAGGACAATGATATTTGGGATCTTGTCCCATTGCCAGAAGGTACGAAATCCATTGGTTGTAAATGGATATTCAAAATCAAGAGGGATTCGAAAGGCAATGTGGAAAGATACAAAACTCGTCTTGTCGCTAAGGGATTTACACAAAAAGAAGGTATCGACTATAAAGAAACCTTCTTTCCGGTCTCTTTAAAGGATTCTTTTAGAATTATCATGGCACTAGTGGCGCATTTCGATCTTGAGTTACATCAGATTGATGTAAAGACAACGTTTCTCAATGGTAACATTGATGAGACGATTTATATGGTGCAACCAGAAAACTTTGTATCAGGAGATCCAAAGAATATGGTTTGCAAACTTAAAAAATTCATCTATGGGTTCAAACAAGCGTCTCGACAATGGTATTTCAAATTTCATCAAGTGATCATCTCATTTGGTTTTGAGATGAATTTAATAGATGATTGCATATACCATAAGTTCTGTGGGAGCAAGTACATTTTTCTGGTATTGTATGTTGATGACATTTTGCTTGCCAGCAACGATATTGGTCTATTGCATGAAACCAAGAAATTTTTGATTAAGAATTTTGAGATGAAAGATCTTGGTGATGCATCTTTTGTGTTAGGTATACAGATACACCGAGATCGATCTCAGGGCATTTTAGAACTATCACAAAAGGGCTATATCGAAAAGATTCTTAAAAGATATGGCATGCAAAATTGTAAATCAGGTGACACTCTCGTGGCTAAAGGAGACAAATTTAGTCTTGAGCAGTGTCCTAAGAATGCTTTTGAGGAAAAAGAGATGCAAAAGATTCGTTATACGTCAGCAGTAGGGAGTCTAATGTATGCTCAAGTATGTACGCGTCTGGATATTGCATACATTATTGGAATGTTGGGTAGATATTTGAGTAATCCTGGATTAGATCATTGGGTCTTACGATATCTACAGAAAACAAAGGATTACATGCTCACGTATCGGAAGTCAGATGAGTTAGAAATCATTGGGTATACTGATTCCGATTATACTGGATGCCAAGATACTATGAAGTCAACGTCAAACTATGTGTACTTGTTGGCTGGAGGTGCTATATCCTGGAAGAGTGCTAAACAGTCCCTCATAGCATCTTCCATTATGGCTGCAGAGTTTATAACTTGTTATGAGACATCCAACCAAGGAATTTGGCTACAAAATTTTGTTACAGGATTACGTGTAGTAGATAGCATTGAAAGACCACTCAAATTATTTTGTGACAATAAGTCAGCAGTTCTATATTCCAATAATAATAGGAGTTCGACGAAATCTAAACATATAGATATCAGGTTTCTGTCTGTTAAAGAAAAAGTACAGAGTGGACAGTTATCGATAGAGTATATCGGGACAAATTCCATGGTTGCGGATCCGCTTACTAAGGAATGTTTCATGAGCATACTGCTCGTATGGGTGTCATATTGATAAATGATGTACAGTTTTAGTGGGAATTTGATATTTTAAATGCTCTTATGATACGTTTCGATTATTAATGATCTAAGGATATTTTATACATAAATAAAGTTTGGATTTATTTACACTCTGACTTTGGTATGGTTTGATCTCATAAAATTTTAAGGTGGACCAGTTGAAAATAGGCATGTTTTGATCACATTACATGAAATTTTCATGCTACACATCCACATCATGATTCATGTCATTCAATTGCATCGATATATGTGACCATTGATGGGTCGAGTTACGAAATTGTAACAAAGACTGCTTTGATCCTATATTGGTATAATTGATTGACCGAATTGATTACAGATACATTGTGATAATGACAGTAAAATTGAGCTCATACGATTAATTGTAAAATATAATTATAAGGTTACACATATAGTCCAAGTGGGAGATTGTTGGATCCTTAATTCAACATTGGACTTATATGTGAATAATTATGTATTGCAAACTGTCAATTAAGGTTAAACCCAATTAAAGTGATCAAATATAGTTTGGGTTTAATGTATCTAATAGGATGTGAGCCTTTAATGTGTAGAAACTTAAGGGCTCCTATTTCTATGATGGGCTGAAATAGGGTTCCAAAAAAGGTAACAAGAATGTTACTTATAAATAGGGTTATGGTCCCCAGGTTACACGTATTTTTGTCGTATTTTCTAGTACCACAATATAAAGTCCTTTCCTGATATCCCATTGTCAGGAAAGATACCAGAGAGATACTGAAGGGCTCTCTCAAGGATCGGTAAATACGTGTTGACCTGAAAGGCCACCCCAAAATCTCTAGGGATTCAAGCACCAGTTTGTCAACATGAATCAAGGTACGCTTCCGCTATTTTACTGTTAATTTATTTCTTAATAATCGCCATATTGATTTTGGATTTAATAGGTAATGGCTTTCACCAAAAGTGAATATAAATTGCCACCCTAACACAATAAAGATCATCCAGAGAAGCAGTAGAGAGAACAATAAAGATAAAAGAGAGGAATTACAAGCTAACAAATTTTCAAGTCTCTCTAAAACTTGACGTTGAATCCATTTCAATAACCTCTTCAATTGATAGTGTTACAAGTTACCTAGTACATAAGAAGATTCACTCTTTATTCATTCTAAACACTCTTTAGTTGAGTCAAAGAATTTTATCACTTCTCTCAAGTCAACGCTCACTATACTACAATTGCTTGCTAACCAACCAATTAAAAGTTATTTCTCTACACAATCACACAAGGAGTACAAAGGAATATTTTTCTTGCTAAAAAACACTCTAAAAGCTTATATTCAATGTGTGCAAAAGTCTTTTTAACTCTCCAGACTTTACCTTTTATAGGTGTTAAAAGAACCTCCAACAATCTTGCATTTAATGCAGAGAAAAAAAGCCGTTAAGCCTATCTTTTTTTTTTTTTGATACGATAGCTTCCTACACTATGGGGAGGGGGAGGGCATGAAGAAGTCCTGGGGTAACTCAGAGGGGACTGACTGTCTGAATTTTTTAAGCAAGACCACATTTAATTGTGATAAATTGGTGGGAGACAAGGTTTGAACTCTTGCCACCTACTCCACCAAGCCTTAATGCATTGGTGGTTGGAACCAGCTTTTGGACTGGTGGTTAGCCGTTAAGCCTATCGATCGTCCGATTGTCCAGCTCTGCGTCTGACACTGACACTGCGTCCAGAAGTCTATAAAGTGAGTCTCTGCTCGTCTACCTATGTAGTAAAAGCATGACTGGTGTGTTAAGATGAATGGTTGTTGTGCTGACGTGGTTGAATGGTATTGGTTCAAGCATGGTCATCTGTCACGAGGATCTCACGTGCTGAAGCCGAAGAGGAGAATTGACTTCATTTTCCTGTTTTTTTTTTGGAGAATTGGCGAGCTTTCATTTTCCTGTTTTTCTTTTCTCTTGCTTTGAAACAAGTTGTTTTCTTTTACACGGAGGGTTGATTCTTTTACCCAATGTGAGAAACCCGTTTGAAAGCCACATGGTCCATGTCTACTTTGTTGTCACAGTGATTAGCTTGATTTATGACTAGTGGTGGTATTGGGCTCAATACTAATTTGTTGGTTTTACAATTCTGACCTTACTCTTGTATCCAAAATTACCGGTGCCATTGTGAAGCCTTTCTTGTCCCATGGGCTTTGACTAAAAATTGCTTCTATTGTCACTGTTGCAATCTGCCAAATAACAGCTTTTACCACTTTTCTTGACGGATGAGAAGACTGATGCAATTTCTTTGCGCAATTTGCACACCGGCCAGTGATAATAGTGCATTTCTTCCGTTTTCTTTTGTTGCTCTGCTGCTATTTCTTGCACTCTGCTTAGCTTAGCTCCTTGCTTTCTATTTTCTAAATTCAAGCTGTTTCTTACTTGCTCTCGGCGTAAAATTTACATTGTGCTACTGCATTTTTCTGTGCCTTTTTTCCACAACGTTTATTTTGCTGATTGAACGTTATTTCTCTCCTCTCTCTCTGAAAGATAAATTGGATCTTCTCCATCTTCATCTTCTTCATTTGAACAGGTGAGTTTTTTGCTCATTAAGTATCTTGACTTTCTTTTCTACTGCAAGAAATAAGGCAAAAAAAAAACAAGGAAGCCATTTGGAAACAAGAAGCAACAAGGGAAAAATGGATTTTTGGCATCTTCATCAGAACATGTGATTTTTTTGCTCAGTAAGTATTTTTATTTTTTATTTTTGTGAAATTTATCTTCATGGTCAGTTTTTTTGCTTAGTAAGTATTGATACTTTTTTTTGCTGCAAGAAAATAGACAAAAAAAAGCCACATGGAAAGAAGCAGGCAAGTGAAAAACTGGATCTTCAGCATCTTTATTAGAACAAGTGATTTTTTGGCTCAGTAAGTATTTTAACCTTTTTTTTGTGAAATTTAAAAAATCGCATGTTCTAGGGAAAAAAATCCAAAAAAATCCAATCTCTTAAAATTTTTGAGTTTCTCGTTTATTTTTATGTGTATTGTTAGTCTTTTTCCCCTTGTTTAGATCCCATAAGAGAGATTAAGAAAGCAAATAAGGATGGATTTGGATATGGAGGCCTGTGTTGACAAGATCAAACAAGAATATCCGTTTATTTTTATGTATATTTGTTAGCGTTTTTCTTCCTTTATCGGATCATATTAGAGAGATTAAGAAAGCAGATAAGGATGTGTTTGGATATGGAGATTGTGCTATTCATCTTCCATGAGACTCAAACGTGACTTCATTTTCTCACCCACCAATGCCCTTACCTCCCGTACCTCCCTCTCAAACTCTCTTTTCAACAGGTCTCTGTTGCCACACAAGGAAGAAGTCGATTGATATGACATCGAGGTACCCTAACATACTCAATTCTTAATCTTAGATTTTATTTTTTTAACCTATTTCATATCTCATCATTTGCTCAATTGTTTTGTGGTTTTTTTTTTATTTAGGTTGGAGAAATAATCAAAAGGTAAGCTTTTTGTGCCCTAATTTCTTATTTTCTTGCTTTATGTTTTACCTTTCCCCCCCTTAATTTCTTTGCTTAAAGCCTCTTAGATCATTATTGGGTTTCTGCACTATTCTAATAATAGAATGAAGTTTGAAAGTCATTTTTGCATTTAAAACAGTAGCATTTTTTCAGCCAAAAATAACAAAAGATGTAGATATTTAACTGCTGACCACCTATTTTCTTAACAAAAGACAAGAATTGGTGGTTTCATGTTATCTTAGTGTTTCTGTCGCATTTTTAAAAAAGTTTTTTTTAATGATTCTACTATATCTGCTAGCTTGGTTAGGGTTGATGTGTAATTATCATATCAGATTGTTTGGAAAGTTTGTTATGTTGTTATAGGGAGTACAAAAACTTTACAAAAATGCTAATTTATTCTTTGTAATTTTTCCCCTTCTGATTTCTTGTGTATTAGTGGAAATCTTATGTGATTCTGTGTGTCCTTTCTTGTGGTGCCATTGCATTGTTGTCCACTTGCTTAGGGTGGTTCAAAATTCTTTCATGAATACCTATGGTGCAACAAAAGTAACTTTAAAAGTTTCTAAGTTTTAACTGTTTGCTATTTTAGGTTTTAGGTTTTTTGTTATCTGTTTAAATTACAGACTACTTGTTTTCTTCATGTTGTTTTCTTCTTTTTGTTATAGGCGTCTTTGTTTTCTATTGGATTTTAAATGTTTGTTACAAGTTGAGCTATTAAAATTTGCAGTATGATACAAAAGGATTGGGGGAATTTTTTTCTCAAGGTGAGTTTTATTGGGGTGTTTTTCCTGAACCAACAGAAAAAAAAGGGAAATGGTCTGTTTAGTGCAGATCTAAGGTTTTGTCTTCCTATTTTTTTCCTTGTGTTAACGGGTTTTTTCCCCAGCACTTTATTGTAAGTTTTTGCTGTCTTTATGCTATTATTGGTCTTTAGAAAGATGCAGGATAAAGATTAATAATAATGACCTATTTTGTCACTTTGTATGCGGTTGAAAGAGGCAACCAAAATTTTAATGATGTTTGCATGCTGTTAGAATATAACATCAGTGTATTGTTTCGTCATATTGTATGCTGCCACAACATAGAACAGGGAAATGATAGCAGTAAATTCGGACTTTGGTAATAAGCCTGACGTAGAAACAACATTTTAAAGTATGATTGCTTTTCATTCTATTTATTAATTTATAATATTTTGTCAAGATTGCCTTTTCATTCAGTATGTGCTGCGGCTGCTTCTTTTTATTATACCAACTAGCTGGCTAAAAATTTTGTTGGGAATTAGGTTGTGTTTCTATATTTTCGCCCCTTGTTAATTTGTTTTGATTTAGCTTACCTTTCTTAAGATCCATTGTTTTGTGCCTTGTGGTATTGTCAATGTAAATCAATGCTTGAGAATAACAAGAATTTGTGACTTCGTGTTATATAGATTTATAATCAGTAGTCTTTTTTTCTTTGCCTCCGCAGCATGAAGCCAATGGTTTAAACCATATGTAATCAATTTGACGAAGCTCATGATGATGCTATTGCAACTGAGCATGATCCCTTCATAGTTATCATTGCCATTAGAGTCAAAGTAACAACAACCAACTGTAACCATCTTCACCTTTTTTTTCCCTGCGTACTTTAACATTTTAAATTGAACATGTTAATAGTATCAAACATAATTTTTCCCTCATTCGTTTTAGATCTCAGCCTCTCAACTTAGTCATTATCAGTGACTCTTATAATTCCACGTTTTCGAGAAGTTGTGAATCTACATGATTGTTATAATTTTTAAATTGTCCGGTGTACTGATCTCATGATCATTATTGATTTTTTTGTATACTTCAAATTAGGTTTCAAAAGAGTAAAAACTAGAGAAGTAACATAGATATTACTACTGGAATATAGATGTTTGCTATCCAGAGAAGTGATGATGTTACTAAGAGTTTTTTTTCTTTTTTCTTTTTATAATACTGCATGTCATAAGCATCTGCTATGTCCTATGAAGAAATTATGTCATTACATGTGTTAGAGTTTGCTGGGTTTTCACAAGTAGAAGAATCAAAATTTTACATAAATTTAATTGTAGTACTTGTTACTTACATAGAATGGTAATTTTTGCCATACTATAAAAAATACTGTTCTGAGAGTGTATGACCTTTTTAGAAAGTTGGAAGGGGAGAACTGCAATTGGAGTTTTGGTGTTTAAATTTGATTTAAATATGAATTGCAAACTACTCTCACTGCTAAACACTATCTATTGTCTGTGTGCAGTTTCTTTCTCTAAGACCAATAGTCCTTCGCAGAAGAGTGAAAAGCTTTACCTTCTAGCTGTTGGTTGTTATAGAAGTGGTGACTATTCAAGAAGCCTGCAACTTGTATAGAAATGTTTGGAGGTTAGTTCTCTGCTCCCATTAGTGAAATTGCTCATAGTTTAACATTCTTAACCAATACTACTTTCAAAAGAAAGAAACTGTAGAACATTTTGGTTGTATTCAAGAGTGGTGTTTTTATGCCATTGCTTTTGTCTATGTTTGCTAGATTAAACCTGATTGGAGGCGGGCTTTATACTTTGAGAAGATAGTAAAAGAACAAATTACAAAAGGTGATAACTATGTTGCTTTGAATCCTCGGGATTTTTTTTTTGTTCGAGTATGGCAATAAATGAAATAAAAGTTTAACTTTATGGTTCGGATGGTGTCATTGGAATTGGCATTTCAGTTACTGCTGTGGTACTCATAGCTGGTGGAATTATAACTGCATTAGCTTGTCGAAAATCATGACGACGGATTGTTATTTTAAGAGTAATTTCCCTGATATACAGTTTCCAATCTTGGAAGATGATGCATTTTAACCCTGCTAACTATGAACTGATGTCCTTTCTATTACTTTTAGTTGAAGTTAAGACTTTGTAAATATATATTTCAATGGATTTCATATGGTACCTCCGGACCGTGTTGGAATGTATGCCCTAAAATAATATATTTGTTTTTATTTTATACATTCCTTATTATATGTTTTGTATTTTAATAACTTCTTATTTATCTGTTAAATATTAGATACAACCGATAAAGTCCTTAGAATATTTACTAATGTGATGATAGTCACAAGAGTTGGTGACTATGAGATATCAATCGCATTTATAGTAATATTATTAAAATTCCCTAGTTTTTGTACTAATGAAATAGGACATCTTTAGTACAGTAAAACTAGTACACAGTTAGCCTCTAATTAATGTAATTAGTGGTTGTTCTCATCAACTATGGTATGAAGATACTTAGGCTAATGTGTAGATGATTTGAAAAGTACAAATGCATTGGAGTTATCCGTTTGGAGATCCCGTTAGGATATCTATCTAGTGCCAATAGTATATCTCTAGTGAAAAATTGTGTAAGTGATCCTACGACTTGAGATCACCATAGAATCTTGAGTGGGAATCACTATATTTTGACTCTAATTACATGTTACTCTTTGAGAGTACCTTAAAGTGTAAAAGTTGGATGTAGTGTGGAGCACGTAAAGAAAATGGGTGATCAAGATAGGATTTACCACTCTGATAGAAGGAGTTGATATCCGGATGGCCACTAGTGAGAAATTAACCGTAAAGTCGACTATTAGGTAAATTGAAGAATGTCTTCAATTTAACCTAATTAAGGGTAAATTTCAGGAACTAGAAAATTTAATTAGTCATCAGGGAATTGGCACTTATTCCTTATTCCTGACTAATTGGATATCTTTGGTAAAAGGATAATAATTACACGGTAATTTTTCACGGAAAGGTTAGGTCAAATTCCCTTGACTAATTCGGAATAATTGGGCAATCGCGATGTGTTGCTAGACACCGCTTGTGATTTATAATTATGGATTAATTATTTATTATAAGTTATGATAAAATAAAGTCGTTTATTTTATCTAATCACTACAAGAAAATTGGTCATCAGTGACAACTTTTCTCTGTGACGAAAAAAAGTTGTCACAAAAGTGGATCCTTTATTGACGACTTTCTAACTCGTCACAAACCTCTAATGGGAGCCAACTCATTCCCACCAAGATTTAGCAAGAGCGCGGGAGTGTTTAGAACACACAATAGTGACGACATTAAGAACATCATCACTATTGCTTGGCCTATTTACGGACGACTTTTTGTTGTCGTCACTGATCACTAAAAAAAAAAGTTATTAGTGACAACATTTTGTAGTGATGACAATAAGTCGTCACAAAAGGAGCTTCTTTAGTCGCGACACCTAAAGTTGTCACAATTGCATCAAAGCAACTAAATGTTTAGTGACGACCCGTTATTTTCGTCACAAACTACACTGCAAGAAATATGGTCATTAGTGACAACATTTTTTAGTGACGACAAAAGTCGTCACAAAACGTGGTTGTTTAGTGACGACAAGGAAAGTTGTCATAATTGCTCCAAGCAACTAAGTCTTCAGTGACGACCTTGAAAAAGTTGTCACTAAAATGATCTATATAGTGACAACTTCTAATATCGTCACTGTCACTCTACCGATTCGGATTTAGTGACAAGAATTAATCGTCACTGTTTAAAGTAATTATTTTTAAGTCACTTTCATTAATTCTACTGTGCCACCCTAACTTTTGCGATTTAGCCCCAAATGTTGTAAAAAATTCCATTAATTCCATTATGATACCTTAACTTTTACAATTTAGCCCCATATGTAGTACACCGATTTCTTTAATTCTATTATTACTCCCTAACTTTTGTAATTTAGCCCCATATGTAATTCACCAATTTCATTAATTCTACTATGACACTCTAACTTTTGCAATTTAACCCCCATATGTAATACACCAATTTTATTATTTCTATTATGGCACCCTAACTTTTACAATTTAGCCCCTATTTTTTTATTAGGAAATTGCGAATGGTATCTTGATAAACTATGCATAAATATTTTATAATTTTCTCAAACTTAAGTAATAATTTGTTATAAACTCTAAAGATATATCTTTCATTACAATAGTTATAAGGCAGGCATGTCTTTTTATCAATGGAATAAGAAATTTATGCCAGATTTATCCTTTGTACTACATGCCAAGTAGTATTAGTAAAGGAATAACAAAGTACTACAAAGTAATTAACAAAATAGCCTTCAGGGAGTGTAGTTTATGGGCAAATGAGCATTATCTATTCAAAGTACCAACTTTTTATGGGCATTTTACTCTCAAACATATAATTTATGATAAATTTATAAATGTTTGTAAGTAAAATTCAAAAAGTGTTACACTGATTTATAATAAACTGTAATTTATACACATTAAAATATCTGTAAACATTAAAATAAACTGTAATTTATACACATTAAAATATCTGTAATTTATACACATTTTGCAACTACTACTTTGTGTTTTCTCTGTAATGAATTTTTTAACTATTGAGAACTTAAGTTTTGTCTTGCAAATCTATACTAGTACAATAGTTTTAAACAAAATTAAACATTAAAATAAATGTTTAAAAAAGAACAAACGTACATTTATCACTTGCAGTAATGTAACAAAATTTTCTCAACCATTATCAATATTTTCACAAAAGTATTAAAAACTAGCAATTGACAATATTAAAAACTAGCAATTTAATTAGTGATTTGATAATAGCATTTGATTATTTTTAATGAAAGTCTGTTATAACCATAGAATTTGACTTTCGTTATTTTCAATTAATGATGTACTTTAGTGCTGCAATTATAAAAAGTTGCAGGGCTAAAATATTTGCAAATTATAAAAGTATATTTTCACTTATATGTAATTAACAAATTTTGCCACCTATATTGATGAAAATTTGTGTTTTTGTACTAAAAAATAAAGAATAATACTATAGCAATAAAATCTATGCTTCAAACCAAATTAAAAATAAAAAAAAGCATGATGATTGCTCTCAAATGTTCGGAAAATGATTATTTTTATTGAAACTATGTTATAACCATATAATTTGAGTTTAATTATTTTCAATTACATGATGTTCTTTAGTACTGCAATTATAATAAATTAGTATAAAATATTAGCAAATTATAAAAGTACATTTTCAATTATATGAAATTAACAAATTTTGCCACCTATGTTGATGAAAATTTTTATTTTTTGCTAAAAAATAAAGAATAATACTATAGCATTAAAATCTATGGTTCAAACCATATTACAAATCCAGAAAAAACATGATTTTTGGTATCACTACAAGGAATTCTTTTAAAACAGCGGGAATTGAAAATTGGTGGAGGCATTCTTTAAAAAGCAAATTTCAAAATGAAAGAGTACAAGTCTACCACTTTTGGGCTAAGTCTGATACACTTCTAATTCTCACATTTTCACTCGCTGGCCTTCTCACTGTCTCTCTCGGTCTCTCTCTCACTTCGACCCCTCTCAATTTCTTTCTCACTACTGCTCGAGCATTCCTCCTTATTCACTACAAAAAATTATTTCTTTCGTGACAAATTTTTCATGACAACCAACTTATTTGTTAGAAAAATCATACCTTTTATGACAATTCGTCAGGCAAATATCCTTCAAAAGGCACTGCTACTTTAAACATATTTTTCTACTTTTGCCCGCGTCAATTCGTCAGGAAAAGTTTTCGTTCTCCCACCATTTTTTTCCCACCAGTTTTTTTCCTTTTCGACCAAAAAAGAATTTAGACGGACATTAACTTATAGTAGGTCACAAAATGGCCTTCACAAAAGCCCCAATCTTCATCATCCTCTTCCTCATCACCCTCCTCCCGATCTCCACCAATTCTCAAGACCCCAGTTCGGATTTGCTCTTGCAGCTTGAATCCCTCCAATCCAATCCCAGTCCCCCAAAGGCGGCGTTATCCATCTCACTGATTTCCTCCTCAAACGGATTCTATCCATTCCAACTCATCGTCCCTGTACTTTCCTCGTCTTCTTCGACGCCCAACAACTCCACTCCAAACCCGAACTCTCCCTCCCTTCTCTCAAATCCGAGTTCTCCCTCGTCTCTAAATCCTTTTTAGCCAACAACCCTCCAGCTTCTCACTCAAAACTCTTCTTCTTCGACATCGAATTTCAAGAATCCCAGTCCTTTTTCGCCCTTTTCGGAGTAAATTCTCTGCCCCACACCGATGTCAAGAAAGACTCCGTCCAGATAAATGCGTCAGATTTCTCGAGGCTCGCCGAATTCATGGCTGAATTTGTCGAGGCCAAAACGAAGCTGAGCATTGGGCCAATTGATCGCCCCTCTTTGATTTCTAAGAAGCAATTGATGTTTCTCATTGCTGTTATTCTGATTTCGGCTCCATTCTTGGTGAAAAAAGTGATTTATGGGAACACCCTTTTGCACAATAAGAGTATTTGGATGACCGGAGAGATTTTTGTCTACTTTTTCAGTGTCTCCGGTTCAATGCATAACATAATTAGGAAAATACCCATGTTTTTGGTTGATAGGAATGACCCTGGGAAGTTGGTTTTCTTTTATCAGGGGGTCCGGGATGCAATTGGGAGCTAAAGGGTTCGCGGTTGGGTTCTTGTACACTGTGGTGGGATTGTTGCTGGCTTTTGTTACTCATGTTATTGTCTATGTGAGGAATAGGAATGCTCAGAGGTTGGTGATGTTTATTTCCTCCTGGGCTGTTCAGATGATTTTTGTTGGCATTCTTGTCGCATTTCTGGTTTCTTGATTTTAGTTTGTTCTACCATGTTAGTTTTTGTTAGTGTTTCAGATAAGGAAAATTGACGTTTTATTTTTGGTGTAAATTAACAATGTACCTTTTATTTTGCTTTTGTGCTCATATTCTGTATTTGCAACTGTTGCTAAAAAAATTGATTTATGTAATTGGCAGTGATTTATGTATCTTTTTGGTGTTGTCTTGGTGAAATGCTTGTAATAAGCATAGCAATGACTTGTTTTCTCGTTTTCTATGGTATATGTTCTAGATCTTCTTTCACATGTAGATATGGCGTTGAGATAAGTTTCCGACTAAATGAGGAAAGGTGCAATTTTGAATGGTAAACCTGCGGCCAAATTGCAAATCACATGCCAAATTATGAACTAGAGCTATAAGTTGGCATTTGCAGTTGGTAGTGGGTGTTTCTTCAGGAGTTGGAAGAATTTGATTCACAATTCCATAACATTTAAAAGGCTATGCTACGTACTCAGTAATTAGACTAGAGAGGATGATGCTTGAGTGCTAGAGCTTAGTGCAAGAGGATACAGCTATATTATTTGTGATATAAGTAATTCTCAATCAACTTGCACAACGGTGATCTTTATGCTAGTTTTCTAGTTCGAGTAAGAATAAGTACTTTGTAAAATCTGTTTTGCTTGCTTTCCTGGAATTTAAGTTTTCTCCTGATTCCCATGCGTATATCTGTGGCTAATATACTGATATTGTTTGACATGTAACTGGTTTTGGTTTCCTCTTTTTATTTCCTCTAGATTTGTTTCTGGTCATTTATTCCTGTATATGAAGTTATGAGTCATGCCCTTTGGACTTTGCAACAAGTGAAATGGCAGTTATCCAAATGGCAATTATATAGTTTGAAAGAGGTGGTCACTTGGTTATGCTTACAAATTTATGTTTGAAAGACTAACGTCATGGTTATATAGTTTGATTGCTGAAGTATATGAAATGGTGCATGCAAGTACATACACTACTGTCAGACTCATTGCCACCCATGACTATCAGAGTCTGCAGCTTTTGTATTGCAGGAGAACTATGTTAAAATTAGAGAGGTACTCCGATTGCCTTGTTATGGTGAGATTGGAACTTCTATAGTGGTGGTAGTAGCTTGGATCCAACTTGTGAAAACAGATACTATAGAAGACATTTTTCTTATTCTAGAAACTCAGGCAATGTAGTTCAAGACACGGGTTCCGTTGTTTAGTTTGAAACTGAGCACATAGAAATACTCTATCAGTTTAAGTCGGTGCAACAAGTTCCTTGTGTTACTCTACGAGTAAAGTTGTTCTTTCATAATATCGAAAGCTGCCTTGCAATTCGTGTCCAGAATCACTCTTCTTTCTCCAAAGTTCCAAGCCATTTTTATCCTTTTGAGTACTCCCCACAGCTCTGCTAAGTGCTATCATATTATCTATTAGCCCAATATTCACTATAAAACCTGCTTTCCATCTCCCCCAGCTATCTATATGTCCCTTTTCAAATTAATATGGCTTTGCCTCTTCTACTTGGAATAATGCTAAATTGAGAAGTGTACATCTTGCCACAGTTAATTGCTAATTATTGATAGTTTCATGTCTTACATGGTAGTTTGTTCTCCATATAGCATTATTTTATACTGTATAATCACAAACTTTTTGCTGGATGTAGGTTGGATTTTCTGTTAACGGAGTAATAATACTAACTTTTATGTGGGTTTTGAAGGCATTCCTTGAGGTAATACCTTTTCTTTTCACATGAATGGTTCCCATTTTTGGTGCCATTCTTGAAGTAAATTTCACTGTGAATGTTTTGCAATGTCCCGCCACTTGCCTAACTCACTAGTTTGATTGGAATACAATATTAAGGGGTGCTGGTTTTCTATGGAATTAATACACCATGACAAACAGCAAAAGTAATTTCAGAGATCTAGAACAAGAAAGTTGTTATTTGCTTTTAAATGGCAAAGAAACATTCTAGTTATGTTGGTACACATTGCTCCTACTTGACACCTTATATCATGATCGACATTACTTTGGTTATCATACTTGACACCTTGTATCCTCTGTGGTGCATTAGTTTGGATTGTTTTGGTTTAGTTTAGTTTAGTTTATTTGAATGTTTTAGCTAAGCAAGTGAACTGAAGTTGCTTTTCCTTTAGTGTTGTGCTTATCGTCTTATCAACTGGTTATATTGTTCATAGCAGTACTTATATCAGTACTTGTTATAGTAGTGCTTGTTGCCTTATCAACTTGTTATATTATTCCTTTGAGGCTGAAGTTTAATAGCAGTACTTATTTCTTGAGCTAATTTGGTGCATTAGTTTGGGGCTGATTTTGATTTTCTTTGGGGCTGATTTTGAATGTCCAGCTTTAATTATTGAGGTTCTTATTGGATTGCAAATTTTAGCTAAGCAACCGAACTACAAGAGATATAGTGAAATTGGGAAATGGCAAGGTTTAGTGAAATTTTGTCTGATGTTAAAAATTCCCCCTTGTGTTGAAATTTGGTATTTTTTTTTTCACGACAAAACAGCCTAGCAAATTGTCACACTTAAAAGACAGTATCTTTGATCGGAACAAAACAATGACTAAATTCGTTTATATTATTCCAATCTTGTTTGCCACATCCAAAGCATCGTAGTCTGGAGTCAACCGAACATATGCTTTCTTTGTTCCATCAGGCCTGATCAAAGTGTTCACTTTCTTGGTCTGTATGTCGTACATCTTCTTCACTGCATCTTTGATTTTCTTCTTATCAGCACGGATGTCAACTATGAATACCATGGTATTGTTATCTTCAATCTTTTTCATGGCAGATTCAGTAGTCAAAGGATATTTGAGAATCTGATAATGGTCCAACTTATTCCTAGAAGGAGCACTGATACGTGGGTACTTCGGGTTCCCGTCCTTTTTCAATGTCTTAGGACGATGGAAGGTAACTTTGGTCCGGATCTTCTTGGCTTTCTTCTTAAAAGTTGTCCCAGATTTGACAAATTTGGCAACCTTGGCTGCCTGAGCCTTTGTATCAAGCTTTTTTGTGGTGTCAGCTTTAGGAGCCATTGCTGGAAACTGCCTTACAAATCTTTTACCTGAGGGGAGGAGCCGAGTGTTGAGGGGAGGAGCTGAGTGTTGCTGAAGCGGCTCTGTGTTGAAATTTGGGACTTGGATTTGTTTTGTAAAGCTACCTCGAGTTATATGTGAAATTTAGGCCAAATACCACTTATCAAACTATCTATAGGGTGTTGTTGAACTTCATTATGATATTTGAATGCTTATATGATATTTTGACATTTCGTAATGCAATGGATGCATTCATTTGCTAATTATAAATCATTGTCATTTTTTTCCATTTATAGATATAATTGTTGTAGGAAAATTTTCAATTTTCATGGTGATAAAGAGTTATCATTGAATCAGAATTTTCCATTAATAACAATCTGTGGTCATAGAATTAAAAAGTGTTTAGTGACAACAAAAGTCGTCAGTAATTAGTCTATACCAATGACAATTACATATCACTTTTAGTGACGACATTTATTTGTACATCATTGACAAGATACTATGTCATCACTAAAATTACAATAATTATTGACGACATCAGTTGTCACAAAACAGTTCCATTCACTGACGACTTTTATTGTCGTCACTATATACTTTTACCGACGGGCCTTCAGTGACGACTCTGTGACAACTAGAAAGTTGTCAATAAAAGTTATCAGTGACGACTTTTTATTTTTTTGTGACAAAAATGGCTTGTCACTGAAGACCAAATTTCTTGTAGTGAATTATAAACCATAATTATTACCAATGCATTCGGGACCTATTGGGTCACACGCAATAGAGATTTAATCCTGGATTGAAACTATGTAAATTATCGGGGTTTAATTTTAAAAGAAAATTAATCCCAGGCCTATTTGAGCAGATAAGAGTAAATGGTTATCTCTTATCTATCAGATAATGATAGATAGAGTCTTGTGTGATGAGAAGTCTTATTGTTTTTGATTTTGAATCAGACAAGAAGACTCATCATTCTATCTTATCATATATATCTCTCTCTCTCTCCAATTGTTTTTTTGGGGCTCAGATACAGATACAGGAAATGAGGTAAAAAGAAAAACGGGAGAAAAATTGAAGGCTAGCACCTTTTTCTCTTCAATACATAGTTCGTGAGGCGATCCAGGGTTGCTCTAGCGTGGATATCAGTAGAGGCAGGACGACTGGACTGCTCAAGGGCTGACCATCCTTAAACAACGCTGCAGGGAGACGCCGCTTGGATTAAGGTAATCCTAAAACCCTACTTTTAGTGCACCATACGTAAAATCTAGGGTGATTCCTGGATGGTTTGAGGGAAAAAATTTTTTATTTTTCCGCTGCGTAGTATCCCTAAAACCCAACAGTGGTATCAGAGCCATCCCTAAGAATTTTACGTATGATTTTAAGCAATTTTGGATTCATGGATTAATATTACTGGTTGGATTTAATTGATACGAAATTGTGTGTAGAATAAGTTTCGGAGGAATATAAATATTGGGACTATATGGAAACTTGGAACTGGTTTCATGCACCTTGGACTCTTGTTACGATTCCGACTAGTCTGATATTCTTCCATCTTAATCCCTTGCATTAGCCAAGAAAGCTTTGAATGAACAAGTTTGCTGTAATCTGATTATAGCATTGTTATGGGTTTGGTTTTCTGAAATTTTGAGGCCTCTGACTAACCTTTAAAATCTGGAAAAGTTACAGATTTTATTGGTTATTCATTCAATCAAAACTTGAATTTTGATCATCACTTTGCCGGGCATTTGCAGGTCAAGCTGTCCAACGTGATTATCAGGTTTTCTTTTTCTTATGAGATGGAATCAGACCTGAATCTCTGTTGATGCTCTGCAAGAGTTTCTGGTCTCTTAGTTTTATGAAAAAAAAAGGTTTGCAGCCAAAGTGCAGCAGTTTTGCTGCTGCAACAGCCGACATTGCTGCCAGCGATCTTCCAAGGGCTACCGCTGCTATGTGAGGCCATGGGAGGCTTCCTTGGTGGTGGTGGGGTTGCTATAGCTCTTGGTGGTTGCTGGGTAAGCAAACCAAGAGTTTTTAAGGCGTGAGAATGCATCAAAACTGCTGCAAATTGCAGCAGCAACCTATGCAAGAAAAAGTTGCAGCAGGTTGCTGCTGTAGCTGAGCTCCATTGTTGCGACCACCTGGGAGCTACTGCTGGGAGCCGTTGCCACTGGTGATAAGTACAGAACCCAGGGGTGGTGACAGTAGAAATGGTGGCCAGTGGTGGTCGCCAGTGATGCTAGAAAACGATTGCAAGAGTGGTTTAGGAAACTAAAATTTTTTTTTCCTAAAACTTGAAGTTTTGAACTTTTGGCAATCTTCTGAATTAAATCCCATTTTAATTGTTAAAATGTGTTATGGAATCATTTATTTCATATATTATTAGGTTGGGAATTAATTTAGAACTAATTTGAATTATTTTCCCATTCTTTCCTCAAATTAGTTGAGGATAAAGTTGACCTAATAAAATTTAATTTTACCAATATTTCTGGCGTATGCATGGACCCAAAATTTGTTTGGGACCTTAGGAATTAAATCCAATTAATCCATGAATTAAGATTGCTTATTTTACGTGCTTTTCTTTTATTTAAAGTTGTTTAAATTATGAGAATGCATGGTGGATGGTTGTGGATATAGTACGCAATATGATTGTGATATTTTGAATGGTTACAATCATTCTAGGTTTGAATGGTTGTGATTAATTTTAAAATAGGGCCTGCGTGTCCTGCCTTTCTTATTTTCTAATTGTAATTTCTTTTCTCATCTAAATTCCCCCCGAATATAACTCGGGGTTTCTTCTATACTATTTGTAATGTACAATAGATAGAAATAGATGATAGGAATTTATATAATTTATATTTGAAAAGGAGAAAGGATGCATACGACGACGAAGGAGTTCATCTCGATATTAAAGGTTTTAGTCACATGCTAATTTCCCCAATGGCCGGGGAAATTAGTTTAGGAATATCCACAACCATCCACGATTTAAATTCATGTTTATAAGTTTGAAATGGCTATATGCATGTTTATTGATGAGACCAAATGAGCAATTTTTTCAAAAAAATTTAATTATAAAATATTTTTGGAAAAAAGAGACAAATCCCTCAACTATAATATTAAATCAATAAAATGCCTTCCATCATTATAGTATAAAACCAGAGTAGTTATTAAGTGCTAGCTTGTTGGGATTCACCCAAGACTGCGCTACTTACTACGTGTTTTTGCTATGAGAAATGTTCTCAAGAATGATGGGTTTGATTTAGCTAAAATTATGATTTGTTGGGATTCACTCAAAATCATTAATTTTAGAGGCAAGTGTTGGGTTGATTCATAGAGATTTAAAGTCAAGAGTTGACACCCAACTGATCTAGGAATTACAATAAGTTGTAATTGGTAAAAGTACCTACCTTTCATAATTATTTTCGATTTGTTGGGACACACTCAAGGTCGAAATAAATTAAGATAGGATCCTAGCCACTATGGAATTTTAGAAATTCCCGATTCAATTTTAGAGGGTAATTGATTTGAAAAAAAATAGTGGAAATAAAATCATAATTTTGAAGTTTTTATGATTTTATTAAACAAAACATTTTTCTAACAAATTCTATCTTTCATTTTGTTGTAGAATGAGTAACAATTTGAGCCTTCGTACTATTCTTACTGATTGCAAACTCAACGACACGAACTTTCTTGATTGGCATCGTAATGTCCTTATCGTTCTCACTCATGAGAAAATTGAGTATGTACTTGATGGTCCAATGCCTCAAGAGCCTGAACCTACTGCACCTGCTGCTGTTAGAAATGCTTATAAGAAACATAAGGATGACAATAGGGAAGCTTCATGTATCATGGTAGCTTCCATGACTCCTCAGCTTCAGCAGCAGCACATGAACATGGGGGCATATGATATTGCACAACACCTGAGAGAGTTGTTTGAACAACAATCAAGGACGGTTAGATATGATACCTCTAAAGAATTGTTCAGGTGCAAGATGGCAGAGGGAGCACCTGTTGCTCCGTATGTCTTAAAAATAATTGGGCTAATTGAAAAATTGGTCGAATTAGGCTTTAAGATGGATCAGGAGCTGAATGTTGATTTAGTGCTCCAATCTCTGCCAGATTCTTTCTCACAGTTTGTTATGAACTATCAGATGAATAATTTGCAGTACACTTTGCCTCAATTGTTGAATGTGCTGAAAACTACTGAGAAAGAAATCAAAAAGGGAAAAGGCTCTACTGGTGTGCTTGTCGTTACTTCCTCTAAGAAGAGGAAGAGGCAAGAAAAGAGATTTAAGAAATCCAAAAACAAGCCCACCCAAAAGCCCAAAAAGGCAAAGGCGGACCAGTCCAAAGCAACCTGCTTCCATTGTAATCAAACTGGACATTGGAAAAGGAACTGCAAGTCATACTTGGAGAGCCTGAAGCAAAAGAAGCTTCCTGAAGCTTCATCATCAGGTACATATATGATTGAGATTAATGTGTCTACTTCCAAATCAGACTCTTGGGTATTAGATACCGGATGTGGTTCTCACATTTGCACATCTATGCAGGGTCTAAGGGACAGTAGAAAGCTGGGAAAAGGAGAAGTCACCCTACGTGTGGGCAATGGAGCAAAAGTTGTTGCTTTAGCTGTAGGGACTTATTATATCACTTTACCCAGTGGATTGATTTTAGAATTGTTAAATTGTTATTGTGTTCCAGCACTTACTACAAACATCATTTCTATTTCCTGTTTGGATTTAAATGGGTTTCGGATAACCCAGGAGAATAAATGTTGTTCTTTTTCTAAAAATGGTGTGTTTTATGGTTCTGGAAGTTGGAATAACGGTTTATATATTCTAGATCTTGATCATCAAATTCTCAATGTGAGTGGAAAAAGAATGAAAACAGATAAACTAAATAAAACCTACCTCTGGCACTGTAGGCTTGGTCATGTAAATGAAAAACGCATCTCCAAGTTATACCAACACGGATACTTGGATTCATTTGATTATGAATCATATGATACATGCGAAGCTTGTTTACTTGGCAAAATGACCAAAATGCCCTTCACTGGAAAAGGGGAACGAGCCAGTGATTTACTTGGGCTAGTACATACTGATGTATGCGGCCCAATGTCGATCACTGCTAGAGGTGGTTTTTCATACTTCATCACCTTCACAGATGACCATTCGAGATATGGTTACGTGTATTTAATGAAATACAAATCTGAATCCTTTGAAAAGTTTAAGGAATTCAAGAATGAAGTAGAAAAACAAACCAATAAAAGTATTAAGACACTACGATCTGATCGTGGTGGAGAATACTTAAATGACGAGTTTGGAGTTTATTTAAAGGATAATGGAATAGTTCCACAATGGACTCCTCCAGGTACACCATGTGACAGCCCCACCTCACCCTAAGGCGAACCAAAGGGCTCGGCGGACCGCCTGCCCAGCTCTCGCCAGGACTCAGTCGTTCACTACAGTCCTCAAATCAATTACAATATAAATCTCAAATATACATCAATTTCTCCAATAATTACATATCAAAAGCGAAACGTCCACGCTTCCACTGCGCCACTCTGATCCATGATCCCAATTATTATACAAGAGGAATTCCACAACAATAAAATCACAACAAGCCTTCCTTCGCCACGAGCCCTGTGGAGGGGAATAAAATAGTTTTGGGGTGAGCTATAAGCTCAGCGAGTAACCAGTAAAATCAGAAATCAAATATATTTCACAATGTTGCATTTCGATGATGTCATGATTCAGAGATCAAATGTACGTTTATTGCTCTCGTGAGCCCGTGAAATCATTGCACTTGAACACCCAACGCTCAAATAGATTTTTGAACGTATAACAGTAAACAGAGAGAGGGAGCCCCTTTTTGAGCTCCAGATAAACATGAACATGAACCATAAACAGAGTGGAGACGTTGGTGTCCAGCACAAGACTTTCCCAGAACTCATTGAAGCCAAAATCATATCATGATTTCACATGCAAGCACGCATGATATGCAATCGAATAAATAATGCAAGAAATATTTCACAAGTACTTCGGAAATAGTTTAGGGTCACTCACCTCCATGGCTCAGGAATCATCCATCATATAACATTGCCTTGCTCAAATCCAAGTCTTAGATCACAAACTCAATGCAAACAAGTCCCTTCAAAGTTCGGACAGCACTTCCCCTGAATTTGCTAATTTTTCCAGCCATCATGGCTTCATTATTTCCTCAGCCAATCCCAAAGGTACACACACAACAACAAGTTCATCCAATAGCCATTCAGCAAGCTCCAAGTAGTACTAGTACAAGTCAAACTAGGGAAAAGTTCGGAAATGAAAGTTAAGCTCAAAACCAGAAAAACAGTTTTGACGTCATTTTGCGGTAATGGTACCAAAGGCGTTACGATTGTCGGATGAAGGTGAAAGACCCACCGTTTCGAAGCTAAGAGATAGGGCTACAATATTACAGAAGGTCACTCAACCCAGTTTCGAGTGTAACCAGGTCAAAAATGCAAGATACTACATCAAAACCGTAAAAAAATATTTACAGAACGCATTCTAGCGGAAACATCATAACTCAGGCTCTCCAAGTCCAAATCCATAAATTCCAAAACCAGCTGAAAGCTAAGAAACAGTTCCAAATTTCATCAGAAGACCTCAACAACCAATTCGGAATCAATTCCAGCCAAAACAACCAATTACAGGCGCAATTCTTACATTCGAGTAAAACCAGAACAGCAATAGTAATTTCGACTTTTCTCATTCTACACTACTCCGATTGACCTGAAATTTTTTAGAAACCTCTAACATGTCATTCCATACAACTTTCATGTTTTGATCTAAGGCCAATTCGGCCTCTAACTAGGAGCTAAAAATTCGGGCAGAATGTTCTTCACAAAAACCCTCACTTTTCAATTTTTGGTCCAAAACAGAAATTGGTTGCAATTTACCACTTTTTCCACCTTCTAGATGCCTTATATACCATTTACAATCATCATACAAAGCCACACAATCATGCTTATAGTAAAACAGAAAAATCCCCAAAAATAATAAAACTTCACCAATTCAACCAAAACTCAAGATTTAATCCATAAATTTGCATCTTATAATACCACTAAGCATGATTTAAGCATCAATTAAAGGAGGAGGGTGGTTCTTCACAACTTACCTTAAGAACAAGAGAGAGAGATCTATTGGTCACCTTAGCTTTCCAAACAACTCCACAAAACACCTCAAGACCACTTAGCAAAGAGATTTTATGGAATGATTTGGAGTTTTATTGGTTGGATTTGAAGATTGAGCAAGAAATAGAAGGAAGAAATTGAGAGCTTTTCTTTCTTTCTTGAGCAAGAACATTCGGCCAAGAAGCTTGCAAAATGAAGCTTATTTTGGTCAATTTTTGGTATTTATTTGGTAAAGGTAAAGGTAAAGTTAAATGGTCAAAGTCCAAGATTAAATCACAAGGTGACACTTGTCACCTTTTGGTTCAAAACTTATCTTTTTGTCTCTCCAATACAAATATCTTAACACTTTGTAAAATAATATCACTTAATACAAAATTTCAACAAGTTGTCAAAAATATAAATGCATTTACCGCACTAGCGGGTCCCACGTCCAAAATACGCTTTTAATTTCTCAAAAACTAACCGATACTAGAAAAATCATTTAAAACTATCTTTGCTCATAAACTTTATCTGGGGAATTTTTCTAATAAAGAAAAATGTAGAAAAGGCGGGCGATTAAAAAAAATAAACCCTAGAAAATTAGAAAATTTTCGGGTTCTCATACTCATACTTTTCGGGGCGTCACACACCACAGTTAAATGGTGTATCTGAAAGGAGAAACCGAACCTTATTGGATATGGTTCGTTCTATGATGAGCCACTCAAGTGCCCCAAAATCGTTTTGGGGATTTGCATTAGATGCAGCCTCTTATACTCTTAATAGAGTACCCACTAAAGTTGTCGACTCCACACCATATGAGATATGGAAAGGAAAGAAACCAAATCTGTCTTATATGAAGGTTTGGGGCTGCCCAACTTATGTGAAGAGGGCAGAGTCAGACAAGCTTGAACCTAGATCTGACAAATGTTTGTTTGTAGGGTATCCAAGAGAGTCTATAGGATACTATTTCTACAATCCAATTGAGCAAAAAGTGTTTGTCTCAAAACATGCTATTTTTCTAGAGAAAGAATACATTCTAGAAAGAAGCAGTGGGAGTAGAATAGATCTTGAAGAAATTCAGGATCATCCAACAAACATTGAACGATCTAATGAAGAACAACTTCAACATAATGATGGGGCAGATACTGAAGCTGTTGATACATAAGGGCTTCGTAGGTCAGTAAGAACACGCTCAACTCCCAAGAGATACCAATTTCTTGTGAGCCATAGCAATGATGTTCTAGTCATTCAAGATGACGAACCTACTACCTACCAAGAGGCAATAAGTAATCCAAACTCCTCTAAATGGTTAGAAGCCATGAATTCCAAAATAAATTTCATGTATGACAATAAGGTGTGGACCTTAGTTGATCCACCTGAAGGGATAAAACCTGTAGGGTGTAAATGGATCTTCAAGAAGAAGACTGACATGGATGGTAATGTGGTTACCTATAAAGCTAGACTGGTAGCCAAAGGCTACAAGCAGAAAGAGGGAATCGATTACGATGAAACTTTCTCACCAGTAGCTATGCTTAAATCCATTCGGATATTGCTTGCCATAGCAGCATATCATGACTATGAGATTTGGCAGATGGATGTAAAGACCGCGTTCCTTAACGGGACATTGCATGAGGATGTGTATATGACACAACCTGAAGGCTTTACATCTACAAATCTTAGTCAAATATGTAAGTTACAAAAGTCTATTTATGGACTTAAGCAAGCATCTAGGAGTTGGAACATCCGATTCGATGAGACGATCAAAGAGTTTGGATTTCTCAAGAATCCGGATGAACCTTGTGTGTATAAGAAAAGTTAGTGGGAGTTCGATTGTTTTCCTTATTTTATATGTAGATGACATATTAATAATGGGAAACAATATACCGATGTTACAATCGGTAAAGGGTTTGTTGTCGAAGAACTTTTCCATGAAAGATTTAGGAGAAGCGGCCTATATATTAGGCATTAAGATCTATAGGGATAGATCTAATAGGCTACTAGGTCTTTCACAATCTACATACATTGATAAAGTGCTAAAGAGGTTTAGCATGGATCAGTCTAAGAGGGGTAATTTACCTATGACTCATGGTATAAGCCTTTCTAAAAACATGTGTCCAAAGACACAAGTTGAGACTGATAAGATACACAATGTTCCATATGCTTCGGCAATTGGATCAATTATGTATGCTATGTTATGTACAAGACCTGATGTCTCCTATGCTCTGAGTGTCACAAGCAGATTTCAGGCTAATTCAGGTGAGGGTCATTGGATAGCCGTTAAGAACATTCTTAAGTACTTAAGAAGGACCAAAGATTTGTTCTTAATTTATGGAAAGGGTGAGTTAGAACTCAAAGGCTATACTGATGCAAGTTTTCAATCAGATAAGGATGATTGTAAATCGCAGTCAGGTTTCATTTTTACTCTTAATGGAGGTGCCGTCTGTTGGAAGAGTTCCAAACAAGACACCACAGCAGATTCTACAACAGAGGCTGAGTATATTGCAGCCGCGGAAGCAGGTAAGAAAGCAGTTTGGATCAAGAAGTTCGTAACTGAACTTGGTGTGGTTCCAACCATCGTTGATCCGGTCACTTTGTACTGTGATAACAATGGGACTATAGCTCAAGCCAAGGAACCTAGGTCTCATCAGCGATCCAAACATGTGCTTAGAAGATTTCACTTGATTAGAGAAATCGTTGCCAGGAATGATGTAAAGATAGAGAGAGTCTCCACAGAGGATAACATAGCTGATCCTCTTACTAAAGTTCTTTCTCAAAAGAAGCATGATAGTCATGTATTATCTTATGGGATGAAAAACATAGACAATGTGTTTTAGTGCAAGTGGGAGATTGTTGGAATGTATGCCCTAAAACAATATATTTGTTTTTATTTTATACATTCCTTATTATATGTTTTGTATTTTAATAACTTCTTATTTATCTGTTAAATATTAGATACAACCGATAAAGTCCTTAGAATATTTACTAATGTGATGATAGTCACAAAAGTTGGTGACTATGAGATATCAATCGCATTTTTAGTAATATTATTAAAATTCCCTAGTTTTTGTACTAATGAAATAAGACATCTTTAGTACGGTAAAACTAGTACACAGTTAGCCTCTAATTAATGTAATTAGTGGTTGTTCTCATCAACTATGGTATGAAGATACTTAGGCTAATGTGTAGATGATTTGAAAAGTACAAATGTATTGGAGTGATCCGTTTAGAGATCCCGTTAGGATATTTATCTAGTGCCAATGGTGTATCTCTAGTGAAAATTGTGTAAGTGATCCTACAACTTGAGATCACCATAGAATCTTGAGTGGGAATCACTACATTTTGACTCTAATTACATGTTACTCTTTGAGAGTACCTTAAAGTGTAGAAGTTGGATGTAGTGTGAAGCACGTAAAGAAAATGGGTGATCAAGATAGGATTTACCACTTTGATAGAAGGAGTTGATATCCGGATGGCCACTAGTGAGAAATTAACCCTAAAGTCGACTATTTGGTAAATTGAAGAATGTCTTCAATTTAACCTAATTAAGGGTAAATTTCGGGAACTAGAAAATTTAATTAGTCATCAGGAAATTGGCACTTATTCCTTATTCCTGACTAATTGGATATCTTTGGTAAAAGGATAATAATTACACGGTAATTTTTCACGGAAAGGTTAGGTCAAATTCCCTTGACTAATTCCGAATAATTGGGCAATCGCGATGTGTTGCTAGACACCGCTCGTGATTTATAATTATGGATTAATTATTTATTATAAGTTATGATAAAATAAAGTCGTTTATTTTATCTAATTATTAAACCATAATTATTACCAATGCATTCGGGACCTATTGGGTCACACGCAATAGAGATTTAATCCTGGATTGAAACTATGTAAATTATCGGGGTTTAATTTTAAAAGAAAATTAATCCCAGGCCTATTTGAGCAGATAAGAGTAAATGGTTATCTCTTATCTATCAGATAATGATAGATAGAGTCTTGTGTGATGAGAAGTCTTATTGTTTTGATTTTGAATCAGACAAGAAGACTCATCATTCTATCTTATCATATATCTCTCTCTCTCTCTCCAATTGAAGGGGCTGAGATACAGATACAGAAAACGAGGTAAAAAGAAAAAACGGTAGAAAAATTGAAGGCTAGCACCTTTTTTTCTCTTCAATACATAGTTCGTGAGACGATCCAGGGTTGCTCTAGCGTGGATATCAGTAGAGGCAGGACGACTGGACTGCTCAAGGGCTGACCATCCTCAAACAACGCTGCAGGGAGACACCGCTTGGATTAAGGTAATCCTAAAACCCTACTTTTAGTACATCATACGTAAAATCTAGGGTGATTCCTGGATGGTTTTAGGGAAAAATTTTTATTTTTCCTCTGCGTAGTATCCCTAAAACCCAACAGACCGAAGCATATTATCTCAACTAAGATGTCTGGGCATTCTGGGCAAGCTGAAAATCACCTCCTAGTCCAATAGAAGTGTTCGACAGAGACAGAGAATTCTAAGTTTTGCTCTTTGTTTGTCGGACATTCTATGCTTCAACTGAGCAACTGTTCCATCGTCCGATTGTCATGAACGATTTATCCTTTACCCTTTGGATATCCGAATCTTTAATCAATGTCCGAAGTTTTGTCCTATACTCAGCGATACTTCAACTTGAGATGCTTCAGACATCTGGTCCACCTGGTGATTGTACGCAGCTGCGTCCGAAGCTCAACGAAGAACTTAGTCGCTTTCTTGTTTTGCATTCTTTGTTTTGCCAAGTGCTTGATTACCTATACTAATAACAGAAGAACTAGCTAAAAAATATTGGTCCAAATCATCATTTTGATTTGCCAATCATTGAAACTAAAGATTGCGCAACCCATGGTTTTCAGTTTTTTTTTTTAAATGACAAATGAAAACTATTTCCCACACCTCCGTTGGGTTAATATTTATTTTTCCTTTCCTCATTAATCAAATAAATTGTCATTTTTTATTTCGATATTTTTCCTTATGCTATTGGATATAGTGATTTTAATTTGTTCTACTGCAGTGACTGAAAAAAGCTAAAAGCAAGATTTTAGACTAGATACTAAGTATCGATAATAAGTAACTTGTCTGTGGAATAGACTTTTGAAATCAAAATTAAATATGTATACTTATTTTAGTTAAAAGAAAAAGCTAATGAGAATTTTCAACCTATGACTTTTAATTAATTATGCTGGTGGTTTTTTAAGTCATTTAGGAACTTGTTGAGATTTAAGATATTTGTGACAATGATGAACCAGAAAATCATATATATATATATATATAATAAAGTCGTATTCTCATCCTTATCCTTTTATTTTGTCTCTTTCCTACGTGACTTAACGACAGGACAAGTAGGTGCAATGCGCTTTATGAGTTAACCCCCTAATAACCTACGCTATTCCATCCCTCTTTTTTCTCTTGCCTTTACAATTCTCGATAATCCTTCCATAATTATCTCTTCCATTCTTTCACCTTTTTTTTCCTTAACCCTAATCGTCAAGCCTAAATTTTCTGGCGATTAGTATAAATAATTTTGAATTATGTTTTTAACTCTCTCTCATTTTCAACTCAAAAGTTCGAAATATCAATTCAAATATTAGATTATTTTTATCAGATTATCACTATCACAGATACTCTACACTTTTACTAATATATATGGTTCTCAATCTCATAACTTTATCAAGCAGTGAAAATGTTTACACTTTCCACCAAATTTTTTGGAAAGTTGTTTTTTTTTTTTTTAACTTCAATGCAAGGACCGGATTTGGACTTTGTTTATGCTCGCTATATGTGATCTGTAATTTCCTACACCTTCTTCATAGCTAGGTCATTGAATTTGAATTTTCTAAGTAAGTCTTCAAAAGTTACAGTTTGGTTTTTATTTCTGGCAAGGTTTTTGTAATTAATTTGTTATTTCAATTTATGGATTCACTCTTCAATTCAAGTAGAACACATATTGCTTTTTGGTTAGTGATTTAAAAGTGGCCTTTTAAACTATGTGTTTTCACAAGATTTTTTAACTGCCTTTGACAATTTATTAATTGTCTTCAACAATGTACTATTTCTTTTTTATTTTCTAGGTTTCTAGGGTTAAAAAATTTTTGTGCAGTTTTCAATGTTTTTTTTAAGACTTTGGTAGAAAGCTTCTAAAGAACAAGAAGGTGTCATTGATTACATAAATGGCAAGACATCAAGTTCATTGTCATACAGCAGTTCACGTCATGCAATATACATCAGACTATTTAGATTTTTTATATTTTTGACTTAAGAGCAAAATACATCTTATGTTTTCGTTTTGCTTCTATTAGCCGTGAACAGATTTAGAAGATTGTTGTGTTCCTATGACTTGATTGATTCTGAATTCTGATATTTTATTAATATTTCATTCGGCTTCTTTTCTTTTCACATTAACCTTTAAGCCATTTATATTAAGTACCAAAATTGATGTTTTGGTAACGGGTTGGCCATTCTTTTGTTTACAGAAGATCAACCAAGATTGATCTTGCCAATTTTCAAGTTTTTGAATGTTATCATATTGTCGAATGTGTTTTTTTTTTTTTTGCATTTTTGAATTATTAATCACTGAATTAGATGTTTAAATTTACATTATAAGATTATTTTTGAATAACAATGTGCACATAGTGTCGCGCCCCACTTTTTGAATGGTGTGAAAGTAGTGTGTGGAATATGTATGTGAATGTGTGTGAAAATGAAAATAAAAGGCCGTGGGACTTGAAAATGCGACGATTTGGCCAAACAGAGTTCAAAAAGGGTTTTTTGCATGGAAAATGGAGTCGCCACTTGGTATAGAGTTAGGGTGTACCAAGTCACCCAAAAATGAATTTTTTGAAAAGCAAAGTAAACAAACCCCTTTTTAAGAACTTTTAGGTCTACGTAACCAAAGAAAGGGATCGGGGGTCACATTTGATAAGGGAGAAGGCAAAGGCAAAGCCTAAGGCACTCCCTTACCCTAGCCAAAGCTAGTTGCGCGATTTAGCCCCACGTTTCCTAATTCTTCTACCCAAAATATGCGTTGCATGTTGGATATGACTAATGGATATGAAAAAGAAATGCAATCCTAAATCTAAAATGTCTCTTACGAGGCTTTTTGGTCCCAACCACATGAGTTGTGGTGGCCAATAAGGAAAGTCCTCATAGAGGTCGTGAATGATGCAAATGAAGACTCAAATATGAGTGCAAGTGTGAAAATTTAAGAAAACGTGTATGTGTGCGAATGTAAGACAAGTGCATGTGTGCAAATTGGGAAAATAAAGGTGTTTGTGTGCAAATGGATGAAAATATGATAGTAGATACATATAAGTGCAATTGGGTGCAATTTGTGTGGTAGAAAAACAAGTGACAAGAAGAAAAATGTGTGAACATGGCATTTGTATTGAGAAGGATATAAGTAGTGAGAAAATGTGGATTAGAGAGTGAGGAAGTGATATGATAAGAATGAGAGTGCATGAACCTAGAGGAATGCATCAAGTCGGGTACGGGAATGACTCCTAATTTCACGACTTTAATTTTCCCTTTGATTAGAAGGAAAAACTAGCGTGCTAAGGCTATTTTGTAGCCACACTCGCTCATTTCCCTTATCTAAAGGGGACTCTCAAGCAAATGTACCCTATAACTAGCATGAAGATGCAAAAGCCTAAAATGAAGGGGAAAGGATTGGAGGAGCATGCCAAATGCTAGAAAACTAAGAAAAATGCATGAAATGTAGTGAAACATGCAAGTATGAACTAGCGGGGAAAATCCCTAAGGGTCTACCGTTGGACTAGCCCATATCTATGAATTCCTACTAGCGTTGGACTAGTGGAAAACGGGACAATGAGCCACAACTAGCGTTGGATTAGTGTGGTGACGTGCATTCATCCATCACATTCATCTATGACTATAGAAAGCAAGTAGACATGCCGATCACCTATAAACACGTAGCACATAACACTTAGCATGCTCGACTAAATGCAAGAGCCTAATAAAGCAAATTAACACGTAGCAACAAAAGCAAGCAATCAATCTAATGAACTGATACGAAATATGGGCCGCTTATGGGCTATGTTTTGGGCTGCAAGAGATTGAATCTTTTAGTAATAGTTAGTAGTTTATTTTCTAGATTTCTATTTTATTTTCTAGGAATAAATTCGGTCCAAGACCTCATGTTGAGTTGGATCTGATTTATAGAGTCTAGGCTCACTATAACTTAAGTTGGTTAATTAGCTTTTATTGGGTTATGTTGGGCCAGCTTAAAGCCTTCATTGGATCGATTATAAGCTGACCATTAGATAGTGGATTTGAGTAGTGGAATCGGGCCAAAGGCCTAGCCTAGCCGAGTTAGGGTTTTCAAGTCACTTTAGGTTTTCAAGTTGTATGGCTATATATAGCCAAGGCAAGAGACCTTCATAGGCAGTTTTGAAGATCAATAAAATTGTGAGTTTTCACTTTTCTCTTTCCAAGAGAGCCTCTTTGAATATTTGAGAATCTTTCTCAAGTTATTCAAGTGAACTTATCAATCAAGTAACTCCTTGGTTGTGGCGTTCCTCTACCTATAGTTTTGTTCGCTAATTCATTAGGTAACGGGTTGAGATAATATCAATAGTGTTCGTTATCTCGGGGATTAGATTTGGGTCAAATTTCCGCTGCTAAACCGTTGGTGATTCGTTGTCTAGATCGCGTCAAGTGAGTATCACATCATGAACCTGTTACATTTGCTAACTAAAACAAAAGGGGAAGGGGAAAAATGGACAAAAATGCTCGCCAGGCCCTATCTATTACAAGCCAAGAGGTGTACACATACCCCATAAAAGAATAACTTACTAAAAGCAAAAGGAAAATGAAATAAATGAAAGGAATTAAGGAAAGGCAAGGAAAGCAAAGTAGACATGCAATTGTCACTTAGCACGTTGGATCACATAGAGGAGAGACAAAAAAGATAAGCGAAATCATACCTCCCCATTCATGATGTTAGTAAAGTAAACAAGACTCAACTGGGGCTAGAGTCACCAAAGAAAGGGATAACTTGGGCTAAAACCATCAAAGCAAAGAATTAATGCACCAATTTAGTGGTAAAATATAAATAAGCCAATTTGAATCCACCAAATCGTCGAATCCTTCTTCAATTGCAACTTAAAAATGATCAAATAATGCATAATTTCCAAGCATAAGTGAAGCATCGATCAAATTTTTGAAGTAGAAAAATGACTAAGGACCCAATAGCAACCATTAATCAATCAATCAGGGCCAATTGAAACACTTCAGGAACTTCAAGGGTCAAAAAATAATGAAAAGGTCAAGTAATAGCTCAGATTGCAATCAACTTAGGACTTAATTGCAAGAGATTGGAATGTAATTGGGCCTTAGTAACATGAGAAGGAACATGTGGGACTGATTTGCAACTTTTGAAACTCTTTTCATGCAAATTTCATGCAACAAGGAAACACGTAAACAAGTTTCTGCAATAAAAAAACTTTCGGCAGCTTAATGAAACTTCCTTCTGTAAATCTCATACCAGACTTTAAACGAAAAAACCAACTAACACTAACTCTCAAACACCCCTTGACAGTTAAACATTTTTATTAACACAACCCCTTCATAAACAATAAACCATTAAAATGAAATGAATGACCAAATGATAAGCAAATATGGCGGCAGAAAATAAAACTTGCTGGAAATTTCATTTCCAAACGCAGATTCCCATCCAAATGCACAACTTTGATCTAAACTTTATCCACCAGACATCAAAATGAAAAACTGAGCAACCAAATCAAGAACTTCCGCATCTAAATAGCTAAAAAACTTAGCAAGATATTATGCACAATTCTGGAAAAACATGCAAACATTTGATGTTCAAAAGCTGCTGCAACTGAAAGAGAGGTCTGCTGCATTTCCGTTTACAAATGGACTCTAGACAGCTTTGAGTATAGCCATTTCACCTGTCCAACTTTCAATTTAACCAGCAAAGCAAATAAACTCCTCACCCAACAAACCAAACATTGAAGGAAATCATGCAAATTCTGAACAAACTTTCAGGCAGACTTTATGTAAATGCTAAGAAAAGACTTTGCTGCCACAACCCGAGAGGATTTGTTTCTGGGTTATTCGAATGCAATCCCTTCCATCTAAACATTGCTAACAACTCAACCAACAACAGCTTGGGCCAAAATAACAAGTTCACCGAGCATTCTCTCTACTTTGTGACTCCAAAAACTGAAAATTTCATAGAAGGGAAAAAAGACATGCGAAATCTGGAAATTTCTGCAACTTTCAACCATGGCATTCTTCCATTTCATCACGCAAACAAGTCCAACGAATATCAAAATTTTCGAGTCAAAACGAACGAACAAAACAAGTCTCAATCATCATCTAAACCAAATACTACGTTTTGTTGCAGGATTAAAGCAGAAAGTTTGAATTGACCGACAAGAAGGAAAAAAAAACGCAGCAAGGTTCCTCTGCAATTTCCTTATCCACCAAACCCCAAAGCCAAGGCATTATTAACGCTGCCCATATGCAACAGCCTCTACCCAAAAGATCCAGACCGAAATCATATGAGTAAACAGGATGCCCAGGACGACACTTGCAACAAAAAAAACAATCCTCTCTCTAAAGTAGAGGCTTTCTCTCTCTATAGTAGTTGTTCTCTCTCTTGGGATAAGAGCCTCCCACCTCGTTGGTGGGAAGCTAGCTTTGTTCAAACTTTTTCAAACCTTCCTTCTCCCGCTCTTCCGGATCATGCTAGATCATCAGTACTTGTACGAGTGATCTTTATTGTAAGGTTCATGGCAGCTATTCTTTGTTTAAGCAAGTCAGTGCATGAAGAAAGGGAGTTCAAGCGTCGCTATCTTCAACTATGATAAGATTCCGCCTGGACATTGATAGTCAATACTCTGTTTTCCTTGTCTGTTATGAGTACAGGTGAGCATCGATGCTCTAACTGTGGTGGTCAGTTTCTTTCAGCAAGTTTTTTATTTCAGTCGTATTTTTCTCTTCTTAGTGTTCTTCGTTTGTTTTTTTTTTTTTTTTTTGTTCCTCTATCTTTTGTTACGCTTTGGTTCTGGTTTTCATCTCCTGTGGTTAGAGTGTTTTATTCCTTCTGATATTTGCTGCGTCTTTCCATGGAGGGAGAACTGTCAGATTTATTACAAAAGTTTTCCCTAGAAGGGAATGAGTTGGTAGGACTCACGCTGGAGGGGGAAGACTTTCAAACTGGTGTGAGAGCCTGTGAAAACAGTATCATTGGGAGAGTCTTAGGAGAAAAAGTGATTAACTTCACTGGAATCAAAAATTTTGTGGCTGTTGCCTGGGGGTATCCCAGGAATCTGTTAGTTATGGAACTGGGACCCAATGTGTTTCAGTTTAACTTACACAGCTCTGAAGATAAAGATAGAATAGTGGAGGGAGGGCCCTGGGTTATAGATAATCAGATGCTAGTCCTAAGAAGATGGGTTGAAGGCATTGAAGATGACTATAAAGCCTTTGTGACGGCACCTATTTGGGTGCAGCTCTGGAATCTGCCTGTCCATTGGCTATCTAGGGAGATTGGAAGAAAGATAGGAGGTGTGTTTAAAGAAGTTAGAGAGGTCGTTATCCCTCAGACGGGGGGAAAAGAGGGTAGGCATCTGAAGGTCCTTGTCATGGTCGACCTATCAAAACCTCTTCTTAGAGGTACTGTGGTCAGAATAGCAGGAACTGGCAAATGGATAACTTTCAAATATGAAAGGTGTCCTGATTTCTGTTATAATTGTGGTATTGTGGGGCATAGTGAAAGGTCTTGCAATGTAAGGAGATCGCTAGGAGGGAGCACTGATGAGAATCAGTACGGTCCCTGGATGAGAGCAGGAAATATTAGGATCTCTCCTCAGAAAAAAAATGCTAGGGCCTCCGAGCATAGTGATAGACGGTACTGGGACTTTAGGAAGGGGGAGCTGGTTGAACAGAAGAATAAAAATATGTCTAGAAGTCAGAGTTTGCTGGAGGTCCTCAAGGCCTCTGGTAGTGGGGGATGTAGCAACCAGGAATATGTCAAAGCAGGTGAGGAAGGTAGAATGGAGGGGTCGGGGGGACCTTCTACTAATGAGGAGCCTCTCAAGGTAGTCTTTCATAGTAGGAAAGAGGTTCAGGTGTTTGATGAAAGGGAGGAAGTAGATTCCCCTCAGGTTAATAGAGTAGGGGAAGAACTCCAGTTTCCTCACGTAGAGGAAGAGATGGAGGAAGATGTAGTGGAAGTAGTGCACAATCACATACAGGAGGCTAGGGTTCTAGAGGAAAACGCTGAGCTTGTAGTGTTTAGCCAGGAAACTCTTGGTGAAGATAAGATGATGGGGTTACTGGACAGACAGACAAGGAGATATTTTCGAAAGTTAAAAACTCCAGTTAGAACCAGAAGGCCTTTGCAGAAGATTCAAGGTAATAATAATATTCAGGTGAACGTGGGGAAGAGGAAGTTCCAGGGTAGTGATGAAGTGATGGAGGAAGCTTGCCAGGATTGGTGTCAGTGGAAAAAAACCAAGCATCTGGTGGAGCTGTATCCTGAGGGAGCTACGGAAAAGGAAGAGAGGTCCTTCCTAAAAGGGACCTCCAGGTGTCAATGAGAGTTGTGGTGTGGAACTGCCAAGGGGTGGGGAGTCCCTTGACAGTTCCCCAGCTGAGGGAGGTGAATAACCTCTCCTCTCCGAGTATCTTTTTCCTTAGTGAGACTAAGAATAGGAAGTCTGTCATAGATAGAATTGCTAGAAGGTTACGGTTAGACAATAATGTGACTGTGGAAGCTATGAATAGAGCAGGGGGGATGGCCTTACTTTGGACTAAGGATACACAGATTGTAGAGGTGACCACTACTGCCTTTACTATAGAAGCCAAGATCGAAGGTAATGAGTTTCAGGGGGCTTGGTGGTTCATTGGAGTGTATGCTAGTTGTGAACAAAGGATCAGGAAGGAACAATGGAGGGTGCTTACTGATAGAAGTAGGTTGTGGGGATCAAGATACCTGATCTCTGGAGATTTTAATGACATTTTGTCCAATGAAGAAAAGTGGGGCGGCGTGTTTAGAGAGGAGAGAAGTTTGAGGGATTTTAGACAATTCATTGAGATGAACAGACTAGTGGATATTGGTTTTGAAGGCCACCCTTGGACTTGGAGTAATCACTGGGACAATGAAGGGGAAGTTCGTCAAAGACTAGATAGAGCTTTGGGTAGTATGGATTGGTTTCATGATTTTGAGAGTGCTAAGTGTCAGCACATTGAGACTCTTGCTTCTGACCATTCTATACTTTTATTAGACACCAACCCCGGCATAGAAAAAAAAAAAAAGAGATTCTACTTTGACAAGAGATGGCTCCAAAAAGAGGGGATTCAGCAGGTAGTGGATCAAGCTTGGAATAGAGAGGAACAGGGCTCTAACATGTTCAAAGTTACTAGAAAGGTTAGAAACTGCAGAATTGAACTCTTAAAATGGAAAAATACTGTCCAAGCTAACTCTAGGAGTAAAATTGATGGTCTTAAGCAGGATCTAGAGAAGGTTAGAAATGCTGTTGTTGCAAATAAAAAAGAGGAACTTCAGGATCTCAAAAGTAAATTGGCTAATGCCTACAAGGAGGAAGAAGCTTTCTGGAGTCAGAAGTCCAGAATCAGCTGGCTGAGAGATGGGGATAAAAATACTAGATTTTTTCACTCTTCAGTCAAGGGAAGGCGAGTCAGCAATAGATTGAACAGGTTACAAAGAGAAGACGGATCTTGGACAGCTAATGAAGAGGAGGTCGTGACTGAAATTTCTGAGTATTTTAAGGACCTTTTTATGAGTGGAGGGAAGGGGGAAATGACAGAAATGTTAGAGGGAATTCCACACTATATCACACAGGAGATGAATGATAAGCTAACCAAAGAAGTAATGGAGGATGAAATCCACGAGGCTTTGTTCTCTATGAATCCAGAAAAAGCTCCTGGACAAGATGGAATGACACCTTTGTTTTTTCAGAAATTTTGGAACTCTATTAAAAGTGACATCATTCCTGCTGTAAAAGTGTTTTTTCACTCAGGTCACATGCTCAAATCAGTTAATCATACTGTGATATCCCTTATTCCCAAAATTCTGCACCCAACCAATCTGAAAAATTTCAGGCCTATCAGTCTTTGTAGTGTGCTCTATAAAATCATATCAAAAATTTTGGCTAATAGACTGAAATCTGTTCTGGACTTGTGTATCAGCAAAACTCAATCTGCTTTCATCCCAGAAAGACAGATTTTAGACAATGTGATCATTGCTCATGAGTACATGCATTTTCTTAAAAATAAAAGACAAGGGAAAGAGGGCTACATGGCTATCAAACTGGACATGGCAAAGGCTTATGATAGGGTGGAGTGGCAATGCGTGATGGATATGATGGAAAAGATGGGTTTCTGCTCAAAATGGATTAACTGGATCCACAGCTGTTTGAAGACAGTGAGTTGCTCTTTCAACTGTAACGGTGAGATCAAAGGCTTTGTGACACCAGAAAGAGGGATAAGACAGGGAGATCCCTTGTCTCCATACCTGTTTCTAATCTGTTCAGAGGGCTTCTCAAATCTGCTTAAAAGAGCTGAGGAAAGCAAAAGAATCCAGGGACTAAAAATTAGCAGACATGGTCCTATGTTAACACATCTGTTTTTCGCGGATGATTCTATCATATTTTGTAAGGCTAATAAGAATGAGGCGGAGGAAATCATGAAGGTGTTGAAAACATATGAAAAGGCCTCGGGGCAATTGGTCAATCTGGACAAATCAGCAGTTTTTTTTAGCAAAAATATGGATGATGAGCAGAAGAAGGAGGTATGCCTGACCTTAGGAGGAATGGTAGAGGCTAAACAAGGCAAATACCTGGGACTTCCAATGGTAGTGTCAAGGTCTAAAGAGCAGATCTTTGGCTTCGTGAGGGACAATATTAGGAAAAGATGCCAGAATTGGAAAAACAAATTTCTGAGTCCAGCAGGTAAGGAAGTGCTACTGAATGCAGTTGTAATGGCAATGCCTACATACGTGATGTCTTGTTTTAAGCTGTCCAGAAGGTTGTGCAAAGATATCCGTGCTTTGATGGCCAACTTTGGGTGGGGTGAAGCTAATGGCAAGAATAAAATGCACTGGTTGTCTTAGGAAAGATTGGCAAAGGCCAAGAGTGCAGGAGGTATAGGATTTAAGGATATTGAAGCTTTCAATCAAGCGCTGCTAGGAAAACAAGTTTGGAGGATACTTACTAAACCAAATCTGTTGGTTAGTAAGGTGTTGAAATCCAGATATTCTCCACAGGAATCCATTCTGCAGTGCAACATCTCCAAAAATGCATCCTGGATTTGGCAAGGACTCATGGGGGCAAGAAGTTTAATCACTGCTGGAATGATTAGAAGGATAGGAAATGGAAGGAGTACAAATATTTGGAGACACAAGTGGATCTCAGACACTGAAACAGGGAAACCAACTACCAGTCGAGGGAGTCATTGTGAGTTGGAAAAGGTAGAGGAGCTTATCAGTCAGCATAGGTGGAACAGAAATGTTATATTCAGATATTTCAATAGAAGTGATGCTCAAAAAATTCTAGCTATTCCTCTGAGCCTGGCTGATAGGGAGGATAGCTTCTACTGGCAACCAAAGGAGGGAGGGGTGTACACTGTCAATTCTGGATATAAGTTTCTGATGAAGCAACACAGAAAGAGAGATAGGTGCAGGCAGGGAGGAGCTAGCTCTAGCTATACAGTAAGTGATTCGCATTTAGCTCAGATGTGGAATACACTTTGGAGGTTAAACATCAAACATAAAATCAAGTTTTTCATATGGAAATGTATTCAAGGTGCTCTGCCTGTGAAAGCAGCAGTGTATAGACGAACGGGGATGGGGGATCCGATATGTAAGATGTGTGGAACAGCACAGGAAACAGTTGAACATCTTCTGCTGACTTGCCCCCACACAGAAAACATATGGAAGGTTTCTCCCATTCAGTGGGATGGAGCAAAGGAGCAGCAGGGAGATTTCAAAAGGTGGTGGCTAAGAATCTCAGAAGCAAAGTACAGGATAGAAGGGATGGAACACATTGGCCTAACTGCGAACATCCTGTGGTAGGTGTGGAAAGAAAGAAACAAAAGAGAATTCGAGAACACTACCGTTGATCCTCCCTTCAAATATATAAGGAAAGCACATTCTGATTGGCTAGAGCAGCAGCAGCTAGAGTACAAGAGGGAAGGAGAGAGCACAGAAGAAACAGCCCCTAGGCAAGAAACTCAGGATCAGAGTTATGTAAAGGAAGGAGAAGTGCTAATGGAGGTGTCTACAACCATGAAACAAGAGCAGCTATTCATGGGAATTGGAGTCACAGTTAAGTTTTTTGCAAGCAATACGATGATAGGGTGGGTAATGAAAGACATCAGTTCTGGAAACAAACTCCTAGATGAAGCTCTGGCGCTGAAACTAGTGCTGTGTAAAGCAGTGCATCGTAAGTGGAGCAATCTTAAGCTGAGAGTTGGTAACAAAGAACTGTGGAGACAATTGAAACACCAGAGTCCAGCGGACAGCAGAATGGCAACAGTACTTGAAGACATCTCTCATTTACAGAGATTGTTTCGCATGTGCTCTTTTGGTTTGAATAGGGAAGAAGAAATGATAGTCAGTAAAAAAATGAGTGTTGATGCTTTAAGCATTATTGTGGATGAGGAGCGACAGCTTCCTCAGTGTCTTTGAACACTAGTGTGTACAGTTCGATCGAGCCGTTGCTCGTATTTGTAATTTTTTACCTTTAAAGCAATGAAATCATCTTATCGTTTCGACAAAAAAAAAGGACGACACTTGCAACCTACGGGCCACCCTCATTCAGTTTTCACAGAAAAACACGAAAGCTAACAGCTTTTTGGTTGCAAAACTTCCAATCAAACACTTCAAAGCGCCACTACTGGAGTTGTAATCCACTCCCTAAGTTATGACCAAACAAACAGCAGATTCTAACTCACAAAACGAGAGGACAGATTCTTGATGAACATGGAAAAGGAGGGGGGAAAGATAAACAATGAAGAACAGCAAAATTTCCACAAGCAGAGTGACGGAATACATGCTTTGAAAGCTTAAAGGATCTACGGCTACAACGGAACTGGAACTTAAAGGAAAGAATAGCTTACAATGCTCGTGTTTTCTCTTGATGAAGACCCGCGACTGTTGACTGCGTGGAGGTTAGCAGTTTCAGGGGCTCTCTTCAAACTGCTGGCTTCCTTTTCCACTCTCAGCTCTCACCCACGGTTCCTCACTCTTTCACTCTCAAAGCTGCGTTTTTTCTCTTGCCCAGCCGCCAGCTAGCCTCCCCAAAACCTCCTTTCTCTCTTACGGAAGCTCCCCACTAATACCCTAGCCGTCAAACCTATTTGCTATCCTCAGCCGTCCTCTCCTGTTTTTCTTTTGCTCCTCCTCAAGCCCGTCAACCCCAGCTCTCTCTCTTGCTCTAGATTTTTCCAAACCTAGCCGCTCCTTTCTTGCCTTGGTTTCTCTCTTTTCCTGATTTTCTCTCTAGCCGTCATCCTTCAATAGCCGTTCCCCCCGAAAAAAAAAACTCCACCCTGCCGCTGCTTTCTTTTCTTTTATATGAAACCCAAGGCTCCTAAACCCTCACCCCAATGGTGAGGATGAAAGGTTTGCTCTACTCTCTCCCCCAGCCATCCGATCCCTTGAGCCAAGAATCCTCCAGCCCTCCTATGAAAAATTTTGGTGCCGCATGCATGTGCGGCTATTTTTTTTTTTTTTTTTTAAGAGTAATTTAACAAAATTGATAATAAAATTAAAAAATAACAATTTAATTAACATCGGATAAAAATAAGTAAACTAGAAATAATAAACGGCAAAGTTGCAATTTTTCATTTTCCTTTTCTTTTTTCTTTATTTTTCATTTTCATCTTTTTTCTTTTCTTTTTTCTCTTTTTTTTTAATCAAATTAATAGATAAAATAAATGCTCGTAAACTAATTAAAATACAATAAGAGGCACGAAACAGGAAACAACCAAAATAAACCTAAAATTGAAACAAATAAATCTAAAATTGAACTAATTAAAAAAAATAAAATTCGAAACCAAAAATTTGGTGTCTACACATAGTAATGTATTAAGAAAGGTTATAATAGATTATACAATAAGTTTGTATTTTATGCAAATATTTTTATGAACTACATTAAATAATTTATTATTTTTAAACAATTCCCATTCAACGAATGGGTACAAAACTAGTTGATTTATATTTTTAAGAAAGGACTGGTAACTTGAGGTTACTATGTCTATTAATGTCCAGATTGCCGCATAGTACGGTTATTTCAAATAGTCAACATTGCCCAAATATTTTTGCATGGTTGACTTTGTTATTCCGTATTGGGGTATCTTTTACTATTTAAATTCGGGATGTTGCTGCAATATGTTTACTAGTCAAAGAAGAGGTGTGGAAAGTTGGGGGAACAGGAGAAGTAAGTGATTGTGGCCATAAACGATAGGGAAAGTGTGTTGGATAGACACGTATAAAGGTCTTTTGTGACCTGGAACTTGAAGACCTGTTGGGCGTTGAAGTTAAGCGGAATTGGGATAGGAAAAGTTGAGGGGATTTCAAAGTGTAAATGTGAATTTAATTTTATGAAAGAATGTAGAGCTCAATTTACGTTTAATAAAAGAGAATGAAATTCAACGTATGTTAACATAATTTTTATTTCTTTTTAATTGTAAATAGTTATATTTATATTGCATAGTTATATATTTATTTTTGCACAAGTGACATATTGAAGCATCTTCTCATAATGTACAACTTAGGTGGTTTGTGATGTTATAAAATATTCAATCAAATGTTATTTCTTGTCTTAATTTTAGTTATGACTATGCTACATATTTATTAAATAGACGTACCATTATAATTAAAGTTAATATTTGATATTTTAGGATACCATATATTTAAATAGAATAAAATTATTTTGAACATAACATATTAAAATAATTTTGGCATCCCCCAAGGAAAAAATCTTGGCTTCGTCACTGCCTAGGAGGAAATTGGGGCCTATTGCTAACAAAAGATTGTGAAAATTTGCCTTTATACCCTAATTATTTGAAAAAATCTAATGAACAAATTTTACAAAAGAAACATTGTTTCTTGTCAACAATGTAATGATTCAGAATAAAATGCCCATAAATAGCTAGTATTTTGTTGATGTAATGCAAAAAACTCATAAAGAACTGGTATGTTATGGGCACAATCTTTTTTACTTTCACATATTTAAAATTTGTTAAATACAAAATCTACCAGTTTCCCTTTCGTAAAAATATAAGTGTAATAGTTTTTCAATTTTAATTACAAACATTTACGTATTTTACATAAATGTAATGATTCAGAGTAAAATGCCCTTAAATAGCTAGTATTTTGTTGATGTAATGCAAAAAACTCATAAAGAGCTGGTATGTTATGAGCGCAATCTTTTTTACTTTCACATATTTAAAATTTGTTAAATACAAAATCTACCAGTTTTCCTTTCGTAAAAATATAAGTGTAACACTTTTTCAATTTTAGTTACAAACACTTATGTATTTTACATAAATGTAATGATTCAGAGTAAAATGCCCATAAATAGCTAGTATTTTGTTGATGTAATGTAAAAAACCCATAACAAGTTGGTATGTTATGGGCAATATCTTTTTTACTTTCACATATGTAAAATTTGTTAAATACAAAATCTACTAGTTTCCCTTTCGTAAAAATATTAGTGTAACATTTTTTCAATTTTAGTTACAAACATTTATGTATTTTACATAAATGTAATTATTCAGAATAAAATACCCATAAATAACTAGTATTTTGTTGATGTAATGCCAAAAAATCATAAAGAATAGGTATGTTATGGGCAATATGTTTTTTACTTTCACAAAAATCAGTTTATGTTAAATACCACCTGCATGGCTGTGTTTAGTACTGCTTACGCTTCCTCTTCGGTGTTTTATTCCTAGGCCCATTATATTTATGTGAATTCCGTGACACCCCAATACATTTTCAGCTTTCGCAGTACGCCTCACGGTCGATGGGCCCATGAACATTTCCAAACCGCCCACACCAGTTATAGGTAACACTTGCTTTTTTACAAATATTACCTTCATCCTCCGTACATGTCAGCTTTGCATCGTGCTTGCTTCTTTGTCATATTCTTTACCTTTCCATACCTGTTTTGTATTAGTTGAATACACTACAGAATTTACCTTAAATTTGCTACTTCCAAATTGCCAATTAATTATTTGGAATAAGCATTTTTTTTTTTGGAATAAGCATCTTATAAGGAATTCTGGATGATAATTTTGCTGCTTTAAAAATTGCCAATTTTTGGCAATAAAAATCATGTGAAAAGAGCAATATTTTTGACAATTTTTTAATGTTTATCTTTTGCAATGTAATGAAAGTAATTTCTGTGGTTAAAAAAATCCCCCCTCCAAAAACACAAGTTACCTGTCTGCTACCAAATTAAAATTTTTGGTGACAATCCTAATTTTGATATAAATTTAACAATTGGTCCACTTTAAGGAATTTCACAATATAAATTGATTCATGTATCAACATCTAAATTATTTTAAATATGATAGAGAGAAGCATGCCGGAGCTACATATAGGTTGCCAGTTTCCCAGGTACAAATCAGGTGCAAACTTTTTATCAACTAAAAGTTACAACAAATGAAATCTTGCCTAAAAGTTTCTTTCAATCAAATGTTACAATTAATGAAGTCCTACTACGTACTTAAAATTTTCTTGAAACATCCAGTGGCTAGTTCACATTCCCTCTTTAGTTATGAGAAAATCCTAGAAAGTAGAATCATAAACGAGGACAACAGTGGATTTCAATAATTGGGAAAACAAGATATATATATATATATATATATATATATAGGTCATGGCCCTTTTGGGGATTTAATTAGTTACTTCTGGAACATTGAAATGCTAGATTACTCCACATTAACTGGCAATTGGAGATTTAAGTTGACTTACAAGATCCACGCACCGGCGTATGTAATTACCCTTTCACTTACTAAACAAAATTTAAATTTACGAAAGATTTCCAATTTTTTACTCATACTGATTCATAAGTTCATCTTCCTAATGCTCTAAGATTCAGTGCAGTCATTATGGACTTTTTTTTTGTGATGAAAGATGGAACTATTACATTTTGGTGGTTATATTTTTCTGTTTATTTTCTCCTAATGTTGTAGCTTTAATTTTGTACTTTTTATATATTTAATTTATGCAAATTTGGATTTTTTTGGATTTTTTTTAGATGACAAATGAAAATTATTTCCCTTATCTCTGATGGGATAATAGTTATTTTTTCTTTCCTCGTTAATCAAAAAAATTGTCATTTTTTATGACAAATTCACAATGCTCTCTTCTATTTTTCACCTTAGATTAATTTCAGCATTTTTCCTTGTGTTATTGGATATAGTGAATTTAATTTGTTCTACTGTGGTGACTGGAGAAAAACTGAAACTAAGATTTTCGACAAGATAATAAGTATGGATAATAAACAACTTGTCTGTTGAATAATCTTTTGAAAATCAAAATTTAAATTTGTATACTTATTTTGGTTAAAAAGGTATTGAAAATTTTCAGCCTATAACTTTTAATTAATTATGCTAGTGATTTTTTCAATTATTTAGTAACTTGACATGATTTGAGAATTCTTTGGCAATGATGACCAAGAAAATGTATTTTTTTTCAAGAAAGGACTATTAAAATAGATGTTAAGCCCAATAACTTTGAAGTTTCCATGTCTTTTAATGTCCAGATTCCTATAGAGTATGGTTATTTTAAATAGTCAACATGCCCAAATATTTTTTTATGAAAATCAATCTAAGAAAAATTCTTAAAGCTAAAAGTCAATCAAAATATTATCACTAAAATTTATTTGAACGTTTTAAATTTTATCTGCATATTTAATCTTGAACTTTTTGACGTTTAAAATAATGTTTATATGCATGCTTAGTTTGCCCCCTCAATCAAATTCTTGGCTCCGCAACTAGTTGCATGGATGACTTGTCATTCCTTATTGGAGTATCTTCTACTATTTAAATGTGCAACTTCCAAAATTGCTAATTATTTATTAGGAATAAACATGTTATAAGGAATTACTCCTCATCGCGTAAAAAGGTTCGACCACCGTCATCACTTTGTTTTTTTCGCTTTGGTGATTACTATGTTTTTTTTTCAGTTTATTTGATGCCTGATTTCATAAGTAACTAAAGAAGTTTTTTTGGCAAAATATTATTTGAAATAAAAGTGCTATCCAAAAATTGTTATATGGACCCTGCTGGCAAGATTTGGGATGTCAATTTCATGGACAGCAGGGTCTAGATAGCACTTTTATTTTAAATAATATTTTGCTTGTATCATAAAAATATTTTTCAAATTAACTGTCTATTTTGAACAATTTTTTATCTCATATATATCACATCATAAAATGTGCTACAGTAATTATTTTAAATAATACTTTAAATAATATTCTATCCAAACACACTATTGTAAAAAAAATTAAGTTACAGTGCGATGTCAATTTCATGGACCCTGATGGCAAGATTTGGGATGTCAATTTCGTGGACAGCAGAAGGTTACAGTGCGTTTTCCTGTTAAGAAAGCTTATTAAGATGGATACGGGGCAGAAGCGGTCCCCAGAAGGACCGCTCCTGAACGGTCCCCTCACAAGACCGAACGTGAGGCGAGAAATGGTCCAAGTCAGCAAGTGCTCAACAGGGCAAAGAACGACGCCGTTCTATTAACTGATAAGGGAAAACAAAATCTAAAACCGTATCTGGGGTAACGGCAAGTTACGGAACGGCAGCAACGTTGGTAAGCGTCCTCCCGCCCAAAATGAAAGGTTGAAAATGAAGGTTCCCACTTAGACTCTCTCCCAAACCCACGAAGCAGTTGCTGAAATTCGAAATTAATAACTGTCAAAAACTAGGGCAATAGACGAGAGGAGAAATAATAGAGAAAAATAGGAGATTGGCAAGAACAGTGTGACATTGGAGTCAAGCTGTGGAACTGTGGCATTGTTGAAGGCTGAGCAGAGGAAGCAGAAGGAAGAAGTGGTGGCAGAAGTTCACATTTGTTGTGAATCGGCTTTAGTAAAAGAAGAAGAAACGTGAACCCAAGTTACAAAGTTGAAGAGCGTGGGATCCTGAGTAGTGAAAGACCACAAATCGTAAAGGTAAAACATGTGGAAACCTGGGATGATACAGTAATGTGTGTAATTTATACTTCAAAGTGGAAGGACCTTACTTGTGGTTGTTTTTGGTGTACACTATGACGCTTTTGTGTATAGTAAGTAAAAAAGTTCAGCGTGATAGAAGTGTTATGTAAAATTGTATGTGATCGTCGAAACAGGAGAGTGGGAAAGGAGGGGGAAATCTTGCGGCACAACTGCTTGATAAAATGTGTGAATGGGTTTGGGATTTCGTAGGCGTAAAAAATGGCTGTAGATGCTGAATTACGAAATGCTAAGTAGATAGTACAATGCGTTGAGTGTATCATACACTGCGAAACTAAATAGTGACAAGATAATTCAGTGCAATGAAGGGTAATATAGCACGTTGGCTAAAAATTATGTTATGTGGGAAAAAAGTGACATGGAGAAACATTGATACGGTGTGTTAAAGTGTAAAGCATTAACATAAGAAAGTCAAAACTTGTGAGATGTAGTACATAGTATAAGGAAAAGATCTAGAAAATGACAAAGGGTAGAGGCGAAGGACAAATTAGAAATGATAGTCTGAGATTGGTATGTTATATTTGAGATTTCATTGGTGTATGTCTAGTGTATCAGTTGATGTACATGAACACAATGTTGGATAAGTCTTACATGTTGTGGACTAACAGGCACAGAGAAGCAAAGAGTAGAAATGTTAGTGTAAAATTGGTATGTCTCATTTTGTGATTTTCATTAGTGTATCTGTTCTATTAGTTCACGTGCATGAAGACAATGTTGGATAAATCTTACATATTGGTGGGTAACTGTTACATGGTGTAGATTAATAGGTACAGGACAGAAAGAAAAGAGAAATGTTAAGACTGAAATTTGAATGGCGTATTTGGGACTTCATTGATGTATGTTTATTGTATTAGTTGTTGTGCATGAACAAAATGTTGGATAGATGCTACATGGTGTTGGATAACTGTTACATGGTGTGTATTAGCAGATACCAGTCAGAAAGAGAAGAGAAATGTTAGATTGAAATTTGAATGTCGTACGTGGGACTGCATTGATGTATGTTTATGGTATTAGTTTTTGTGCATGAACAAAGTGTTGGATAAGTGTTACGTGGTGTTGGATAAATGTTACATGGTGTGGATTAGTAGGTACCGGCGAGAAAGAGAAGAGAATTGTTAGATTGAAATTGGAATGTCGTATTTTGGACTGCATTGATGTATGTTAGATTGTATTATTTATTGTGCATGAACACAGTGTTGGATAAATGTTATATGGTGTGGATTAACAAGTACATAGAAGAAACAGAGTAGAAATGTTAGCGTGTAACTGGTATGTCGTATTTGAGACTTCGGTGGTATATGTTTATTGTATTTGTTGTTATGCATGAACAGGATGGCACGAATAAGAAGCGAAAGACGGAACAAGAGTTTAGGCGAAAATGAAGGAATAGAGGCAGCGGGTACAAGTGAAGTTAGAGAACCAGTTCCACCGTTGAATGCGTGGATGAAGTTTAGGTAATATTGATGTTTATTGAAAATAATAATCATGAGTAGAATGCACAGCTAATTGGTTAATATTTAATGTGTGTAGGAAGGAGTATCAAAGCACCGTTCCAGCGAAAGGCATTAAGATAACAGAGGTATGTATTAAGAACTAAATAAAGCATTAATTGTTTATAGTTGTTGCACGGTAAAAGTAAAAAACACAATTAGAAAAGGGTTAATATCAGAAACCTCCCTTGAGGTTTCTTTTAATCACACCTAGCACCCTCCATGTGTTCGAAATCACACTTAGCACCCCTGCAATGACAATTTTGGTGTCATTGTCAGCCTCTCTATTTCAAAATGATAGCAAAAAAATGAATTGTAGGATAGAGACTTTATTTTTGTTCCACCTGTACCCATAGCCCAAAAAGAGTTTATTTCCTAGTAGCAAAACAGGTCTAAATCTTGTTTTTTAGTATATGTAAATGATTATCTAATAAATAATAGGATACCATCAGGGTTGTAACACAATTACATATCTTCATACACCATGGAGTATGCTGATATGTATCGTTTGGAGGGATGCGAGGTAGGGAAGGGTGTTAGATCAATCATCCTTGAATAGTGTAACACGTTTTGAACATTCTGTAATTTTATGTAAGTTTCTTGTATATCTTTACAATAGATTGCGTGTCTGCTATTAAGGTTTATAAATAATTCACGTAGAGTTACACATTATTTAAAAAATGTTACATTGATCCGAACGGGGATAAAAAATGTGAGTATGGATTCTCATAATGGCAGCAATAGTTTCAGAATGTGGTTGTAGTTGTAAATAAACTTGCTCTTCCATATTTGGGAAAATGCGGTCGTATAAATAGCTTTTTTCTGCATCGTAGTCGAATGGAGTTTGTAAGTTATTAATATTGCAATCCTCAGTGTCTAGATTATTGCTTGTAGATGGTGTTTTGGAAACATATGGATTGCAATACCCCATTATGTAGTAGAAATGGCTCGCTTAGGGTATATACTCATGAATTCCCATCATCTTTGAACTACATTTAGATTATGTTATTATGTAGTTAGGAATTGCGATTTTGGCAATAGCACTATGTCCATTGCCAAAAGTTAACATTACTGGAAACAGTATGACTAATTAATATTAGGGAGGGGGATAAGAACAGTTGTTAGATCAATCATCCCTAAATAATGTAACATTTTTTGATCATTTTGTAATTTTGTATAAACTTCTTGTACATCCTTGCAACAGAAGTGTGATAAGTTGTTAGTGTAGATATGGGTACAGTATGTAATAATCGTACTTGTGTTGGTAAGTTTTACAGATTGTTCAATTAGAGTTACACGTTGTACAAAGAATATTACATAATTCAGAACAGTTATCAGCAGTTTGTCAAAAGAATTTTTGGATTTTTTTTTATCTTTTTTGGTATGCAGTTTTCTTCTTAGTTCTTGTAGTGGAGTATTGGTCTCCGTATACTGCATTGATTATTTTTAAATTATGACCGTTCAACTTTGGTTATGGTATAACAATACTTATCCGAATTTCTTTTTGCCTCTGAACGAGTTAAGGTTGTTTGTGGCATGGGATAGATGTTGGTGATTTTTGGGTAATTTCTCACCTTTTGATTAGGAGAACCTGTCACATCCTACTGTCGGGAATGCTATGTGTGATTTCGAAAACTTGGGGGTGCTACATGTGATTAGAACAAACATTAGGGGAGGTTTCTGATATTAATGTGTGTTAGAAAATGCTGAATTACATATAACATGATTCACGATTATATGCATCCAATGCAGTATAATAAAATGGTTAAAGCAGCATATGATAAGTTGAGCGAAGAAGAAGTTCAGAATCGAAAAGAGAACAATCGAAAAGAGAAAGAGGAGTACAAGAGAGAAATGGCGCGACTTGGAAAGACTATACCGGAAAAACAGCAGATTAAGGTAAGCACAAGGCATGGATGCTGAAATAGGTTGTTACGTGATAATGTGTGTATGTCTAACTAGTTTTTGTGCTTGATGTCGCGCCCCACTTTTTGAGTTGTGAAAGTAGTGTGTGGGATATGTATGTGAACGTGTGTGAAAATGAAAATAAAAGGCCGTGGGATTATGAAATGCGACGGTTTGGCCAAACAAAATTTAAAAAGGGTTTTTTGAATGGAAAATGGAGTCGCCACTTGGTATAGAGTTAGGGTGTACCAAGTCACCCAAAAATGAATTTTTTGGAAAGAAAAGCAAACAAACCCTTTTTAAAGAATTTTTAGATCTACGTAACCAAAGAAAGGGATCGGGGGTCACATTTGATAAGGGAGAAGGCAAAGGCAAAACCTAAGGCACTCCCTTACCCTAGCCAAAGCTAGTTGCGTGACTTAGCCCTTCTTTTCCTAATTCTTCTACCCAAAGTATGCGTTGCATGTTGGATATGACTAATGGATGCGAAAAAAAAAATGCAATCCTAAATCTAAAATGTCTCTTATGAGGATTTTTGGTCCCAATCACATGAGTTGTGATGGCCAAATAAGGGAAACTCTCATAGAGGTCACGGGTAATGCAAATGAAGACCCAAATATGAGTGCAAGTGTGAAAAATGTGAGAGGAATGCAAAATAACATAAAAATACAAATGTAAGTGCATGTGTGCAAATATAAGAAAAGTGCATGTGTGCCAATTGAGAAAATAAAGGTGTTTGTGTGCAAGTGGATGAAAATATGGTATAATAGTAGTAAATGCATCTAAGTACAATTGGGTGCAATTTGTGAGGTAGAAAATAAATAAGTGATAGGGAAAGAAGAGAAGTGTGTGAACATGGCATGTGGAGTGAGAAAAATATAAGTAGTGAGAAAATGTAGATAAAAAAAATGAAAAAGTGATATGGTAAATGGAGGTGCATGAACCTAGAGGAGTGCATCAAGTCGGGTACGGGAATGACTTCTAACTTCATGATTTTTAATTTTCCCTTTGATTAGAAGGAAGAACTAGCGTGTTAAGGCTATTTTGTAGCCACACTCGCTCGTTTCCCTTACCGAAAGGGAACTCTCAAGCAAATGTACCCTATAACTAGCATGAAGATGCAAAAACCTAAAATGAAGGGGAAAGGATTGGAGGAGCATACCAAATGCTAGAAAAACTAAGAAAAATGTATGAAATGTAGTGAGACATGCAAGTATGTACTAACGAGAGGGGACGGCCTATTGGGTCTAGCATTGGACTAGCCCTTTTCTAACGCTCTCTCACAAGCATTGGACTTGTAAGAGCTCGAGGGGACAACCGTGACTAGCATTGGACTAGCCCCGGTTACGTGCATTTGCATCCATCATACACATATATAAGTAATGTACATAATCAAAAGCAAGTAGACATGTGAGCACGTAATTCACATAACACATAAGCATGCATATCTAGATGCCAAAACCTAAGAAAGCGATTAAACACATAGCACATAGACATGCAAAACACACAAGGCAATTAAGGCCCTAACTATTACATTTTTAGGGGGGAAGGCCTACTACAATCTAAAAGGGGAAATAGAAGGAAAAAAGCAATTAAATCCCTAACTATTACAATTTTGGCATTCGAGTGCCTCCCAAATGATGAAATTGAGCTAAAATTAAAGCAAAACTAAGCGACTAAAGAAATAAATAAAGTGAAAATGAAATAAACACTTAAAGTCATGCAAATTGCACACACAAGACACATAGTTACACATAGGAAGTCAAACAAGTAAAAATAAGGGATAGAGTGTACCTCCCTTGAATTGGAGTTCCAATGAAATGGAATCACTTATTTGCCCTCCAAAATACAAAGAAAAGGTCGAGGCACCACTTTAATTAATAAAATAATCAATGAAATGGAAATTGAATCACTCAAAGCGTTCAAACAAACTAGACAGCTCATAGTCATTAAATTGAAACCAACGAGGACCCAATTGAAACAATTAAAGAAGTTAAAGGGGCCAATTTGATTGATTTTTCCAATTTTCTGGTCTATAGTAGAATTAAACACAAATTAAGGGGTTAAAATGCAATTTTCCCTTTTGGTTTTCATGCATGCACACGTAGAAGAAGCTTTCTCTGCAACAATTCTATTTCCAACCGTGGCTTTCTTCCATTTCATGGTGCAAACAAAGTCCAACAAATATCCAAATTCTACCTATCCATCATCGACTAAACATGCAACTTCATTGCAGGATTGAAACAAAGAAATGGAGCTGATCATCAAGGATAAAAGGTAAATAGCGAAACAGCAAAAGAAAAGAATGCAGCAGGAGCTTTCTCTGCAAATTCACATTCGCAAGCTTCCCGTAGCTCTCGGCTATCCAACACTTTGCACTAACTCTAATTAAAGCAGGTCCAAATACTTCTTAACAAGGCAAATCTTAGAAGGATTTCAAGCAAGTTTCATGCAAAGAATGAGCTTTTGCAACCGAAAGAATGTTCTGCAATTTTCACTCACTCGACCGAGAGGACATTCATGCAAATGACTCAACACATCTCCACTCATTCAAACACAACAAAAAACAAAGACTTGCGGCAAAGGTAGGCATGCCATCCCAGTCAAGTAGCAAACTGAATCAAGCACTTTCAGCAAACCAAAACTTTCGGCCAACTAAAATACTTAGCTCCTTATCATTTCTGCTGCAAATTCGCAGCTTGTTAGCGACCCAGAAAAATGGCCAAAGTTATAAACAAAGCCCAAGGATGATCATGCAAACAAGGTGAGGAAGCCCAGCTTTGTGAGCTATTGCAGGAATCAAAACATGAGAGCTAACGCAGCTTCATACAGAGTTACGCATAACTTTCTGCAACAAACGTTCGGTGGCTGCTAAAATCCTTCAGCAGCCGCTCTTTCTTCACCTAGATGTGCATGTGTGAAGTAACTCAAACACAATCTACCCATTTGACCACCCAAGACAAGTGCAGGACCTTGTTATCCTTACCCAAAATGCATCTACTTATTTCCATCAGATTTCGCAAATGCAACAGGCGTGAAAACTTTCAGCAAAGATGCAAAGGAAGAAACCTGTGTTGAGCATGCATATTGTCGAGCAAAAGGCTTTTCTTTTTTTCGATTTCTAAACTCTATAACTTTGCATCTTATCAGTAAACTCAGGAAACTTGCAACCTCAACATGCATTATATCCCTCACGAACACCCAGTAGCACATGCAACCAAGGAAAACTAGGAAAGGAAAAGGCCAACGTATGAAGTTTCCCAAAACAAGGCAAACAGACATCAAATGGGTCTCATTTGCTGCCTTTATTCAACAGAATAATTCCACTAAACAGCAAAACAAATGCGTGGACATGACAAACATTACAACCCACGGTAAAAGAAAATGGCCTGATCAATGCTGCGGCAACAAATTGGCGCAAACCGATAGCTTCAAAAACTGTTGCAGCCGAAGCTTAAACTCTTTCTAAGAATCCTGATCTATTCAGACATGATAAAGGATCCAAACACGGAAAGACCTAAAGCCCTATTTCACCAGAAATCAGCAACATCAATCATAACCATGACTACCCAGATCAGAAAAATATAAATCCCCACACAAACATATCGAATCTGGAAGCAACAAAGGAAATTTTACTAATTACCAAAGATAGAGACAGATTACCTTCTATTTCGGCAAATGTTTTAGACGTGAGAGAGAGTCCCTCCTTCCAGCCTTTTCTTGCTTGAAGCTCTTCCTCCGCAACTTGAAGCTTTTCCTTCTCTCAGTCTCTTCTGCTTATCTCTCGGTTTTTCTTCTTTTATTCCGCCGCCACCCTCCTGCCCTCTCTTCGTTTCTTTTCCGTTCTTTGCTTAGCTGCAGACCCTCGCGACCTCCCTTCTTTCTTGCCGTCTGGTTCTTCTTAGCCACCCTCAGCCCCTTGTCTCTCGTTTTTCTGGCTTTTCTTCCCTACCTAGTTTCACGAAGCTCCCTCTTGCTCACATTCTTGTTTTCAGACTTTCTCCCTCAAAGCCCATCACTCGGTTCTCTCCCTTTGGCCCAGATTTTCCCCCGTGAGTTTTTCCTTTTTTTCTTCTCCAAAGCTGCTTCTTTCTTTTTCCCCCTAAACCCTAGCCATTCTCTGCTCCTTCTATCCCCTCAAACCCCTAGCCTTTCTTTCACTCAGCCGCCAACAGGTTCCCCCCTTTCGGCTCTCCCTTTGCTATCCCTTTATAGGTGCCGAACATTCCTAGAACCTAAGATCAATGGTGCCTGTTTTTCTGTATTTTTCCCCGGTGATTATTAAGCCATCGGATGGTTTTTGTACTAAGATTCCTTGATGATTCGGATGGAGACAACCCAAGGCCCAAAATGGCCGAGAACCGCGGCTGCAATTCTTTTCTGCTGCAGCCGAAACCAAAACGTGGACATTTCCTTTTTTTTTTCTTTTCAATCACTTAATTAATAATAATGAACCAAATAAATAAATAAAAATAACAATTTAAATAAAATCAGATAAAATGAACAAAACTTAGGAATGAAAGACAAAAACAAAATGCTAATAATTTTTCTTCTTCTTCTTTTTTCGAAAAATTCTATGCTAAAATGACTTAAAATAAAAATAAAAGACTAAAAGTAAATAAAAACTAACATAAAAAATAAAAATAATAGTAAATAAAAATACACTAAAAATTTGGTGTCTCCAGTTTGCCCCTCTTTGTCTGAGTTTTGGAAAAACTTGAGACAAAGAAGTAGACACCAAATACTTACCTGTGTTATTCGGCTACAGCTACTTGAATGACTGTCATTATTGAAACGAGGACTGACCTCTTTAACAAAACTTTAAAATGGGACTGACCCAGACGAGAATTTTAAAACGGAACTGACCCGAACAGAAAATTTAGAACGGGACTGACCCGAACAGGAAATTTAAAAGGGGACTGACCCCGACAGAAAATTTAAAAGGGGACTGACCCGAACATGAAATTTAAAAGGGGACTGACCCCGACAGAAATTTAAAAATCGGGACTGACCCGAACAGAATTTAAAATCATGGTATGCACACTAGTGGGACCGACCCATGTTTAGTGGCAATAAAGATGAAATGCACGCTAGTGGGACTGACCCATGTTTAGCGGCAATAAAATGCTCACTGGTGGGACTGACCCATGTTCAGTGGCAATGAAAATAAGATGCACACTAGTGGGACTGACCCATGTTTAGTGGCAATAAAGATGAAATGCACGCTAGTGGGACTGACCCATGTTTAGCGGCAATAAAAATAAGATGCACAACTGGTGGGACTGACCAATGTTCAGTGGCGATGAAAATAAAATGCACACTAGTGGGACTGACCCATGTTTAGTGGCAAAGAAAATGAAACGCGCGCTAGTGGGACTGACCCATGTTTAGCGGCAATGAAAACAAAATGCACACTGGTGGGACTAACCCATGTTCAGTGGCAAAGAAAATAAAATGCACACTAGTGGGACTGACCCATGTTTAGTGGCTGCGAAAACGAAATGCACGCTAGTGGGACTGACCCATGTTTAGCGGCAGTGGAAATGAAACGCTCACTGGTGGGACTGACCCATGTTCAGTGGCGGTATAAAATAAAATACTCACTGGTGGGACTAACCCATGTTCAGTGGCAATGTAAAATAAAATGCGAACTAGTGGGACTGACCCAACGGCTAGTGGCAGTATAAGAGAAATGCTGGTATGTATGAAAAGACTGTATAAGATTGCTCAAAAATTATCCAAAGAATTTGCCCCAGTGTGATGAATTGGTCAGTGGGATTAAACCCGAGCCTGCCTTAATTGGTGGTACAAAATCCAAACCCAACATGATGTTGTGAAGTTGGCGGCACAAAATCCAGGCCCCACGTGGTGTTTGTGATGTTGGCGGCACACAATCCAGGCCCAACGTGATCTTTGTGAATGGTCAGTGGGATAAGACCCAGTCCTGCCATCCAATTGGTCAAGAAATTAAGTGTGATTTTCAAGAAAGGGGGATAGAAGAGTGCGCGGCGGGCGCTAAGATTTCATCAATAAGAAATTGAAATTTGTCAAGGAACAAGAAATTAAATTCAAGTTTGATTTTTTGAGAATCTTTTCAAAATAATTTGCCCCAGTTTCCACCAATTATTGTGCAACCGATCAATTGATTTGTATTACGGCATGGTTGCTCCTCCTTGAGGCCTTGATTCGTAAGATTCTGACTTACGCTCCTTCGTCGATTTCAGCCATGGATACCTGCATAGGGGCTTGCTAAAATACAACATGCACTTTATTTTAAATATTGCAACTACTACTCATGGAAGGAGCAGTGTGATTGATTTGAAAGTCTTGCTTGACTCTTTGACGAAATGCTCAAATGGCCTATAAAAAATTTGCCCCAGTGTGGGCTCATTTGATTGCAAAAATTGGCTTGGACGCCTCTCCATTTATTTGAACAAAGAGAAATTGCACTTTCTAAAATTTAGAAAATAATCATATATACAATGTGAAGAAATTTAAACGTCGAGTTTGAACTCATGTAGAAATTTCATGATGAATCTCTCAGAATAACACCAAATTCAAGAAGATTTCCTCCTCACTTTTAGCATCGGTGCTTAGGGTAACGGGTCACCACTTCTTGCTGGCTCACCTTTCAGGACCAATCAAGTGGACGTTATTTCTGATTTGGAAGTGGCCAAAGGAAATGGGAGGTCAAGATTTGTCTCATTTTTGTGCTCAAATTGTATGTAATCCCTTCAATATCTCATCTTAGTGAAAGCAAAGAGTTTATCACCCTTATTTTTAAAGAAAACGTAGTCCACATATAAGTTTTATAGGCTTGCAACAATATGGATGGAAACGATAGCTAAACATGTGGAAACGGGTCATAGCCTTATGATCACCAATGATTGATGGACTCCTTAGAAGCATGACCTTTGTTTTGAATTGTCATGAAGGAATAAGTCAACGATGGACTTTTATGGGCTTGTAATGTGGCTTGAAGACGATAGTTAAAGAAATAATTTTCAAGGACATTGCACCGAAAATCGCATTTTTCTCAAAATTACCCTCATTTTGGACTCCAAGATCTTGGACTTTGTTTGACTTTTTATCATCACTCAACAGGGTCTTTCAGCATCAAATCTTTTTGCATTTTTCTTTTGCATTCATTTCGCTCGTTTTTCCTTTTTTCCTTTTCCTCGACCTGGTGGGTTTTCACATGAAGAGCAGTGTCAACCCCATACCCAAGCAATTCAGAAATACAGCTAAAATTTTCTGGCATCAGAAGTTTTCTTGACAGAGCCATTGCAAAGAACAGAAGTCAGGACTTTCGGCTTTTGTAATGGGGTCAGGTGGGGTGCTTAGAAAAGTTAAGGCTTGAAAGCGGATTTCAAAAGCGGTTTGAAGAATCCGAGATCGCATTGTTGCGCCAACCCTATTTTTAGGGTTAAATCAGAATTTGCCACAGTTTATGCTCAATTAAGGCCTTTTCTCTTTCATTTTCTTTCTTCTTTTGATTTTTCGGCCTTCTGCTATTCTTTTAAACTTTCACAAAATTTGCCCCAGTTTATTTTTGAACTGAAGTTCTCTTTTCTTCTTTTGTCTTTTGATTTTGTTGCATTATCACTTTTTCACTTCTTGAAACTTTTTCCTTTTCAACTCAAACTTGCCCCAGTGTGGGGTTTGCGATTCTCAGGGGTTGCCAAATGAAGTATTTTATTCTGAAGGCTCAAAAGGGATAACTAGGGATAGAATGTTTGATTGGAAAAGAAGAGGGCCTGACTTTTCCGTTCCTTACATTAACTCTGAAAGGAAACTTTCATTAATGCAAAATTTCTTGCATGTATCTGAATTAGTTGACTGAGGAAGACCCTTGTTCATCCATATCTGTGAAACATAGGCGATCCGTGCGGAAAAAAACTCTTCCTTTTCTTTTCTCTTTCTCTCTTTTCTCCTTTTTCAAAATTGAAACCCAAGTAGAATCGAATTTCTCCAATTTGTGATTCCCTCTTTTCTTTTAATTTTGGCATTTTTGCTTTTCTCCTTTTTGAAAAATTCTCCAATCTCCCTCCCCAATGTGGGGTGCGATCATAGATGCTTTGAAAAGAACCACCAATTTTAGCTCAAATGAGGATGCAAGGGATAAATGGTGTTTAGGTTGTAGAAACGATGGTCAAAGTATCATTCTTACACCTCATGACAACTAAAGTAACGAAATGGTCATTAAGAATCCATTCCCCTTTTTGATATTTGAAAATTTTCCAATGTAGGGTAGTGATCATCAGGGCACTTATTTGAAACGAAAATTATTCTTTCAAAGGCTCAAATGGGAGAGCAAATGATAAAATCTATATAGGTAGAGAAACGAATGCTCGAAGTATCATCCCAAGTTTTCCAAACAAATAAGAATAATGCACATTTTTGCTTTCACTTAGATGTGGATTGAACTAGATTTGACACAATGAACATTTTCAAGCAAAAGTTGCCCCAATTTACAATTTATCAATCAATGTGACTGATTTTTATTTGGGTTAATAGAAGTGGGCAAAATATGAATTGTACAGTGAAGGAGAAAAATGTATTGCATTAGGTCTTTCGAGGTAGACCAATCAATTTGAGTGGTTTCTTTTAATTCCGAGTACTCTTATTGTACAGCTCGGATCACCAATCTAGTGTATACATTTGTGAGTTTTCAGGCAAGAGGTTGAAAAAATCTCAATTTGGTCTTATTTCTTAAAATTCATCATGAAATCCCTTGAATAGCCAAAAAAGAATGAAATATACATGATTATATACAAAACAGCAATTGTATAAATAAAAAAACTTTATTGCTGAAAAAGTTTGAAACAAAATTTCTACAAATGAGAAGAGAAAGACTTCTGGAGAGCTCCACATATACACACTTGTTTGCCTCCTTTTCGGAACAGAATTTTTCTTTTCTTTGAAAAAAATAATGATGAAGTCTCTTAGAGGCTTTAGCCTAACGCTTCCAAATAGATCCTTCATGTTTTCATTGCAGGGTCTGCCCAAGAATCAAGTATTACCTTTCAAACTTTATCGAATCAAAATTGTTATCAGATATAGAAAAAATATTTCCACCTTATTGAAACATTTTTATGAATGCAGGGGAGGGGGAAAACAAAAGAAAAATACCCAGAGTTAGTAAGCAAGATTGTAAAATCGGTATGCATGTCCTATGAGGGATCCCTTCTTGTGCCAAGGGTAGGCCTAGCATGAAAATGCAATCCTCTAGGGTAGGCACCATACAATACCTGATGAATCCGATCAACTAAGGGAGCGGAAAATAATTAAAAATGAAAATTGATCAATTGGAGTGGAAAAAGGGACACTTGTCCCAAAGATGAGGACAAAGTCCGAATGGATTGCATGTTTTGATCAACACATAATGTGCAAAAGGGGTAAAATGGTCAAATGCATTGAATGGAATTTTGATTATTTATTCAAAATTGAATGGATAACCCTGAAAATGAATTAAACTAATCAAATCAATTGAATGAAATCAATTGATCAAACGGATCGAGTGAAATGATGATTTATTCAAAATCGACCGAATTGCCCTAAAAATAGGTAAATTGGTCAAATGGATCGGAAAATTGACTAAATCACCCTAAAAAGGGTAAACTGGTCAAATGAAATTGAACGAATCTGATGATTTGAATTTATTCAAAATTGATTGAATTGACCTAAGAATGGGTAAACTAATCAAATGAATTGAATGAAATTGGTGATCTTATTCAAAAATCGACTAGATTGCCCTAAAATGGATAAACTAGTCAAATGAATTCAAAATCGACTAGATTGTCCTAAAATTGAACAAATTGATAAAATGGACTGGATGAAATTGATGAATAAAATGATCCAATGGACTGAATGGAATTGACGGCTTATTGCGATGCATTAGTCTATGAGCCTTCTAAAATCAAATTTTGGCCTCAGTTTATTTATCGTCTCAATAGCGAGGAATTATTTGTGAATTTCTTCAAATTAATGTCCTTTTTGCAAGGGATTTTTACCAATTTGATAAAATGGCCAAAAAGTGATTATTAAACGCTCATATTCCAAAGATTGCTCTATGAAAATGATCGGATCCTACCTTACCTTGTGCACTACCCCTTTGGATGGTACAAAATGTAAACGTGCAGATCCCAAAAATAGGGTTAAATACCCATAGGATTATAGGGTTGGCTTGTCCTTAACATGGAATTGCCTAAATGGCGTTCCTTCTAAGGTTTAATGCATGATGCCATTTATTAAAGCGATGTAAATATGTGACAAATATGGCCTAAAGGACATAAATAATGCATCGGGGGAAAAGGTCTAAAATGAAATGTACTTATTGAAAATTAAGTGTAATGACTGAAATTTAAACATGTGAGTTATCTAGTGGGTAAGCCACTAAAAGAGTGCCCAAGAGGCCTCTTGTTGCTAAAGCACATGAATGCATGCCAAGAAAACAAAGAAATGGTTAGTGCAATTGATAGTACACATAACATATTGGGAGCAATTAAGAAAAGAGATACAATAAAAGCAAGTAAAAGGGGTGGAACCCCTTCCCTCGTGCCTAATGTGCTTAAAAAGGGTGAGGCTGACTCTAACCTAGGAAAACTCTAACATGGATGCATGAGACTGGGGTTCACTAATGCAACTAGACTCGATAAGGTTTAAAAAGGTCCCCAAGCCTTCAGACCTAAGGGAATGGGTCATCAATCCCAAGACCCTCGGTCGGTGGCTCGAGCGATCCCCTAGGTACTGCTATGGGCGCAGAGCACACCATCCACATACCTAGAGAAACCATTCCTAGTCCTACAAGGCGGTGTGGGAAAGAGCCCACGAAAATAAAATAAAATGGGATAACAGTAAATAAACATGCACGTATGAAGTGTTCCCTATTTTGAGGGAAGGGGTTGAGAACCAACGCGAGACTCTAAAGGCGACACACACCCCCCCCCAAATGCAATGCAAAGCGCGAGATAAAACAAGTACAACATACATCCAAACAACCAATCATACATACGTGAGTGAGGGAATAGTTTGATACGCGCGCGAGGCAAAAAGTCCTAAAAATGGAAAATACAACCCTAATATCCAAATGCTATGCATAAAAAGGGTAGAAAACGGAAAAGAATAGCTAAATCAAATGCTTGGACCCACTTAGGAACTCCCCAGTGGAGTCACCAACTGTCGCGCCCCACTTTTTGAGTTGTGAAAGTAGTGTGTGGGATATGTATGTGAACGTGTGTGAAAATGAAAATAAAAGGCCGTGGGATTGTGAAATGCGACGGTTTGGCCAAACAAAATTTAAAAAGGGTTTTTTGAATGGAAAATGGAGTCGCCACTTGGTATAGAGTTAGGGTGTACCAAGTCACCCAAAAATGAATTTTTTGGAAAGAAAAGCAAACAAACCATTTTTAAAGAATTTTTAGGTCTACGTAACCAAAGAAAGGGATCGGGGGTCACATTTGATAAGGGAGAAGGCAAAGGCAAAACCTAAGGCACTCCCTTACCCTAGCCAAAGCTAGTTGCGTGACTTAGCCCTTCTTTTCCTAATTCTTCTACCCAAAGTATGCGTTGCATGTTGGATATGACTAATGGATGCGAAAAAAAAATGCAATCCTAAATCTAAAATGTCTCTTATGAGGAATTTTGGTCCCAATCACATGAGTTGTGATGGCCAAATAAGGGAAACTCTCATAGAGGTCACGGGCGGGTAATGCAAATGAAGACCCAAATATGAGTGCAAGTGTGAAAAATGTGAGAGGAATGCAAAATAACATAAAAATACAAATGTAAGTGCATGTGTGCAAATATAAGAAAAGTGCATGTGTGCCAATTGAGAAAATAAAGGTGTTTGTGTGCAAGTGGATGAAAATATGGTATAATAGTAGTAAATGCATCTAAGTACAATTGGGTGCAATTTGTGAGGTAGAAAATAAATAAGTGATAGGGAAAGAAGAGAAGTGTGTGAACATGGCATGTGGAGTGAGAAAAATATAAGTAGTGAGAAAATGTAGATAAAAAAAATGAAAAAGTGATATGGTAAATGGAGGTGCATGAACCTAGAGGAGTGCATCAAGTCGGGTACGGGAATGACTTCTAACTTCATGATTTTTAATTTTCCCTTTGATTAGAAGGAAGAACTAGCGTGTTAAGGCTATTTTGTAGCCACACTCGCTCGTTTCCCTTACCGAAAGGGAACTCTCAAGCAAATGTACCCTATAACTAGCATGAAGATGCAAAAACCTAAAATGAAGGGGAAAGGATTGGAGGAGCATACCAAATGCTAGAAAAACTAAGAAAAATGTATGAAATGTAGTGAGACATGCAAGTATGTACTAACGAGAGGGGACGGCCTATTGGGTCTAGCATTGGACTAGCCCTTTTCTAACGCTCTCTCACAAGCATTGGACTTGTAAGAGCTCGAGGGGACAACCGTGACTAGCATTGGACTAGCCCCGGTTACGTGCATTTGCATCCATCATACACATATATAAGTAATGTACATAATCAAAAGCAAGTAGACATGTGAGCACGTAATTCACATAACACATAAGCATGCATATCTAGATGCCAAAACCTAAGAAAGCGATTAAACACATAGCACATAGACATGCAAAACACACAAGGCAATTAAGGCCCTAACTATTACATTTTTAGGGGGGAAGGCCTACTACAATCTAAAAGGGGAAATAGAAGGAAAAAAGCAATTAAATCCCTAACTATTACAATTTTGGCATTCGAGTGCCTCCCAAATGATGAAATTGAGCTAAAATTAAAGCAAAACTAAGCGACTAAAGAAATAAATAAAGTGAAAATGAAATAAACACTTAAAGTCATGCAAATTGCACACACAAGACACATAGTTACACATAGGAAGTCAAACAAGTAAAAATAAGGGATAGAGTGTACCTCCCTTGAATTGGAGTTCCAATGAAATGGAATCACTTATTTGCCCTCCAAAATACAAAGAAAAGGTCGAGGCACCACTTTAATTAATAAAATAATCAATGAAATGGAAATTGAATCACTCAAAGCGTTCAAACAAACTAGACAGCTCATAGTCATTAAATTGAAACCAACGAGGACCCAATTGAAACAATTAAAGAAGTTAAAGGGGCCAATTTGATTGATTTTTCCAATTTTCTGGTCTATAGTAGAATTAAACACAAATTAAGGGGTTAAAATGCAATTTTCCCTTTTGGTTTTCATGCATGCACACGTAGAAGAAGCTTTCTCTGCAACAATTCTATTTCCAACCGTGGCTTTCTTCCATTTCATGGTGCAAACAAAGTCCAACAAATATCCAAATTCTACCTATCCATCATCGACTAAACATGCAACTTCATTGCAGGATTGAAACAAAGAAATGGAGCTGATCATCAAGGATAAAAGGTAAATAGCGAAACAGCAAAAGAAAAGAATGCAGCAGGAGCTTTCTCTGCAAATTCACATTCGCAAGCTTCCCGTAGCTCTCGGCTATCCAACACTTTGCACTAACTCTAATTAAAGCAGGTCCAAATACTTCTTAACAAGGCAAATCTTAGAAGGATTTCAAGCAAGTTTCATGCAAAGAAAGAGCTTTTGCAACCGAAAGAATGTTCTGCAATTTTCACTCACTCGACCGAGAGGACATTCATGCAAATGACTCAACACATCTCCACTCATTCAAACACAACAAAAAACAAAGACTTGCGGCAAAGGTAGGCATGCCATCCCAGTCAAGTAGCAAACTGAATCAAGCACTTTCAGCAAACCAAAACTTTCGGCCAACTAAAATACTTAGCTCCTTATCATTTCTGCTGCAAATTCGCAGCTTGTTAGCGACCCAGAAAAATGGCCAAAGTTATAAACAAAGCCCAAGGATGATCATGCAAACAAGGTGAGGAAGCCCAGCTTTGTGAGCTATTGCAGGAATCAAAACATGAGAGCTAACGCAGCTTCATACAGAGTTACGCATAACTTTCTGCAACAAACGTTCGGTGGCTGCTAAAATCCTTCAGCAGCCGCTCTTTCTTCACCTAGATGTGCATGTGTGAAGTAACTCAAACACAATCTACCCATTTGACCACCCAAGACAAGTGCAGGACCTTGTTATCCTTACCCAAAATGCATCTACTTATTTCCATCAGATTTCGCAAATGCAACAGGCGTGAAAACTTTCAGCAAAGATGCAAAGGAAGAAACCTGTGTTGAGCATGCATATTGTCGAGCAAAAGGCTTTTCTTTTTTTCGATTTCTAAACTCTATAACTTTGCATCTTATCAGTAAACTCAGGAAACTTGCAACCTCAACATGCATTATATCCCTCACGAACACCCAGTAGCACATGCAACCAAGGAAAACTAGGAAAGGAAAAGGCCAACGTATGAAGTTTCCCAAAACAAGGCAAACAGACATCAAATGGGTCTCATTTGCTGCCTTTATTCAACAGAATAATTCCACTAAACAGCAAAACAAATGCGTGGACATGACAAACATTACAACCCACGGTAAAAGAAAATGGCCTGATCAATGCTGCGGCAACAAATTGGCGCAAACCGATAGCTTCAAAAACTGTTGCAGCCGAAGCTTAAACTCTTTCTAAGAATCCTGATCTATTCAGACATGATAAAGGATCCAAACACGGAAAGACCTAAAGCCCTATTTCACCAGAAATCAGCAACATCAATCATAACCATGACTACCCAGATCAGAAAAATATAAATCCCCACACAAACATATCGAATCTGGAAGCAACAAAGGAAATTTTACTAATTACCAAAGATAGAGACAGATTACCTTCTATTTCGGCAAATGTTTTAGACGTGAGAGAGAGTCCCTCCTTCCAGCCTTTTCTTGCTTGAAGCTCTTCCTCCGCAACTTGAAGCTTTTCCTTCTCTCAGTCTCTTCTGCTTATCTCTCGGTTTTTCTTCTTTTATTCCGCCGCCACCCTCCTGCCCTCTCTTCGTTTCTTTTCCGTTCTTTGCTTAGCTGCAGACCCTCGCGACCTCCCTTCTTTCTTGCCGTCTGGTTCTTCTTAGCCACCCTCAGCCCCTTGTCTCTCGTTTTTCTGGCTTTTCTTCCCTACCTAGTTTCACGAAGCTCCCTCTTGCTCACATTCTTGTTTTCAGACTTTCTCCCTCAAAGCCCATCACTCGGTTCTCTCCCTTTGGCCCAGATTTTCCCCCGTGAGTTTTTCCTTTTTTTCTTCTCCAAAGCTGCTTCTTTCTTTTTCCCCCTAAACCCTAGCCATTCTCTGCTCCTTCTATCCCCTCAAACCCCTAGCCTTTCTTTCACTCAGCCGCCAACAGGTTCCCCCCTTTCGGCTCTCCCTTTGCTATCCCTTTATAGGTGCCGAACATTCCTAGAACCTAAGATCAATGGTGCCTGTTTTTCTGTATTTTTCCCCGGTGATTATTAAGCCATCGGATGGTTTTTGTACTAAGATTCCTTGATGATTCGGATGGAGACAACCAAGGCCCAAAATGGCCGAGAACCGCGGCGTACAATTCTTTTTCTTGCTTGCAGCCGGAAAACCAAAACTGGACTTTCCTTCTTCTTTTTTCTTTTCAATCACTTAATTAATAATAATGAACCAAATAAATAAATAAAAATAACAATTTAAATAAAATCAGATAAAATGAACAAAACTTAGGAATGAAAGACAAAAACAAAATGCTAATAATTTTTCTTCTTCTTCTTTTTTCGAAAAATTCTATGCTAAAATGACTTAAAATAAAAATAAAAGACTAAAAGTAAATAAAAACTAACATAAAAAATAAAAATAATAGTAAATAAAAATACACTAAAATTGTGTCTACACTTGAACTTAATTATAGAATCCGAAGTACACCATTCGTTGTTCACCAAATCAGATGGTTTGGTTAGCATCGAACATTGATGAAACAAAAAAACAGCAAATCAGAGATTTGGGGTTTGGAGGGCTGCTGGAAATAAAGTGTCGCTCCATTCCGAACGGCATAGCAACCTGGCTGATCGACAATTTTAATCCTACACTAAGTAGCTTTCAACTACATAGAGATGGTGTGCTACCCTTAACAGCAAAAGACATCAATTTAATCCTTGGAATCCCAAATGATGGCCCCTTACCAGTTGAAGATACTGATAGCAGTGAGGGTGGAGATTCTGGACCAAGTCGCCGAACATACAAATGGAAAGAGCTGCCCGAAGAGTTAGTAAGCATGAGCGGTGGGGACGAGTTCAAGCGACTATTTGTTGCATTTGCTTGTGGATGTCTATTAGCTCCAACTACACGGGCTGAGCATAAAATTCGGCTATGGGATTGCACGAAGGTGGTTACTGAGGTGCCCTCATTAAACTGGGCAGAGTACGTTAGAAATGTACTATGCAATAGGATATTAGAAGTACAGAAGAAAAGTGGAAAGCAGCACCAATATGTTGGGGGTTGCATGTTTGTCCTACTGGTAAGTTTAGTTAAGTGATATTGAAAGTTAGTAAGTGATCTAAGTAGTAGGGGATGCAACGAAAGAAATTTTAAGTAGGCACATGAAGGTTGTTTATGCATAGTACTTGAATTGCATGTGATATAATTGATGTGTCAGTGTCTAATTAAATTGCAGGTGCATTACCTTGATCGAGTGACAATACTGAAGCACAGAGTGGCTCGAGTTACACCAAGAGCAAAGGCATGGACAGATGCTTTAATTTTAGAACGGGATGCATTGGAGATCGATAATCTCGGAGTTTATGGAAAAGGAAAACTAGTAAGAGCGATAATTTTTTTTTGATGGATTTTAACTTACTAGTTTGTATGTATAGGCCACACATACCATG